>NW_007726749.1:17997-23118 GCF_000696425.1 Galeopterus variegatus
TTTTAAAAAAAAAAAAAAAAAAAAAAAAAAAAAAAAAAAAAAAAAAAAAAAAAAAAAAAGAATAGTGATGGGGTTCTGCCCCATAGTGTCACCCAGGGACCCGGGCTCCTCCTTTCTTGTAATGCAGTCATCTTCATGTATGTCCTCCAAGATCTAGTTTCAGAGGCTGGGAAGTCCACGGTCCAGGGACGCACCTAGTGAGGGCCTTCTTCTGGGTGGGAAACCCGTGACAGCCAGAGTATCACATGGCGAGATTGGCAAGAGCAAGCAGAGAATATTGAATTAAAAAGAATCACTGCCTTCAAGTTCCTTAAAACACATGTACACTTCTGAGAAAAATTCAGAGACATGAATAAGATTTGATGTATAATGGCCTATTGTATTTCTAGTATAAGAAAATTGGGGAAAATTCACATTTCTGGGAAAAAAAGAATCTGGTTACGTACATTATTATTATTGTTGTTGTTGTTGTTGTTATTATTATTAAATTTTTTTTAAAGATGGCCCGTAAGGGGATCTTAACCCTTGACTTGGTGTTGTCAGCACCATGCTCTCCCAAGTGAGCCATGGGCTGGCCCCTGGTTATGTAAATTATGTATAAAGAAGTAATCTGCAGCCATTAAATATCTTGTAGAAGAATATTCCTTGCTAAGAGAGAGCACTCACAATATATAGCTGACTGGAAAAGCAGTGGGCTGCACTTAAAGCAGAACTGCCAGTATATCATTTTAAAAGATACTCTGCCTATGTGTGTGTGCAGAAAGCAAAAGAACCACCCCTAATGTTAACACTGAACATTTTTGAGAGGCAGGAATTATAGATGGTGATCTTTGTTTTTTTCCCTTTGTGTTTTCTGTATTTTCCAAGTTTTCTGCACTGAGGCATGCCACTTTTGTAATTAGAAAAGGTGATGGGGGAGGGACGAACTCCATTGCCCTCCCCTTCCCTGGAATATTGACGTGTATCCCTCCTGGTTCTCCGGGATCCCAAAATAGCAGCATGGACTTTGAGCTGCCCTTGGGGAAGCTTCCTCTCTCCCATCAGCCCAGCCTTCTAGGCTCCTGGCTGCCTGGGAAGGCCTCTGCAGATGCTCTCTTGGGGTCAGAGTGTAGCCTCATTGTTCTGCCTGCTTCAGCTGTGGTGTGGAGGTAGCCAGTGGTGGCCAATGACATCATTTATTCGGCACACACTGACCGAGCACCCTGTTTGTGCTGGACCAAGCCAGGCCCAGGGTAGAGCGATACACGAGATACCATGTTCCCTTGAGCAGCCTGGGGTCCTGGGCAGGAGGCAGAGGTACTCAAACAACACGTGCTTCTTCCAATGAGGTCAGACCCTGCAGAAACAGTCAAGGATGTTCCTTCCAAGCCATCGTTACCAATTTGATGTGAAAAAAAGCACACACACACGCAGCATGCACATAGCTATGTGTAATTACCTTTCTTATGTTCACTTTTTATATCATGAATGTATTTCATGCCAAAAGCCTCATTATTTGTAATAGTGTAGAGTATCCACTATATGATTATATCATAATTTATTTAATTGGCCCTCTGTTCATGGACATTTAAGTTGTTTTCAGTTCTTCATAATTATAAACAATATTATAGCGAACATCTTCTAAATATACCCTTATGCAGTCAGATGAAGGAAATGTTCATCAGCATTATGCTGTAACCAGCTGAGCCAACCGGCCAGCCCCAGGTGAAGGAAATATTCAAAGGACATTTTTTTTTTCATAGCAGAGCAGATTGAATCACAGGACATTTTGATAAGTGCCAACTTGCCTTCCACAAAACATTTTGCCAGGTAACACTCCTCTTAGCAGTGTATGAAAGTTTCCATTTTTCACCATCACTGCCATCACCAGCAACCTGATAGGTAAAAAGATGTTACTTTCTTTAGTTACCACTGATGTTAAGCCTCTTTCCATGTGTTTATCAGTCACTTGTATTTAAGCATTGGCTGTTTGCATCCTTTGCCCATTCATCTTTTTATGCAAGGTACTCTAACTATGAGGCTGAAGGTTAGCAGGGCCCCAAGGGATGTGTGTGATGCAGCAGGCATTCAGAGAGTGTGTCTAGGCTGGCGCAAAAGGGAGGGCTTCCTGGAGGAGGTGGTGTCATCTGATGGGATTCCCTGTTGGAGATGTTATATTTGCTGAATGAATAGATGGATTTCTTTTTCTAGAATAAGAATGGAACAGTTGATGTCCATAACCCAGGAGGAGACTGAGAACCTCCGGCGACGTGACATTGCTTGTGAGTTGCGGGATGGGGAGGGTTGGGGCTCATGAGAACAGTGCTCAGCTGAGTGGGCTGACAGAGTAGGCAGTCTTCTCTGTAGGTCACATATGGAGGGTGCTGAGAATCACCCCTCGAGAGGGGCAGTCAAGTCTAGTCATGGAGCCTGGGCTCAGGGTCAGAATAGGTATGGGTTCCAAGTCCCTGCCTGGACACCAGCCATATGACCTTAGGGTCATTACTGGTCCCTAACTTTTCTGAGCCTCAGTTTTCTTCTCTGTAAAATGGAGGAAATGAAAATTACACATAGGGCCACCAGGAGGATCAGATGGGATGATGCCAGGCACAAACTGAGCATTTCACAAAGCTGGCTGTTCTGATTTCTGTCATTAAGAGCTGCGGTCGGCCCCTCTGTGTCCCTGGGAGCTCTCCCCTTCCTGTCACTCCTAGGAGTGGTCCTAGGCTCCTCATTGTCCATGCTAATGAGAGGACAGATCCTGAGAACTTGCAGACCATGGGCTAAGGAAGGCCAGGGGAGCAGTGTGCGTCCCTATTTAAAATGAAGACTGATTCTGTATGGATTATTCCAGTCTTTGGAGCCTTTGTGATGGAGCGGGCCATTCTGGGCACCCCTGATCGAGGCTTACTGCGTGCCAGGCACTGAGCCACATATTTAAAATGAAGACTGATTCTGTATGGATTATTCCAGTCTTTGGAGCCTTTGTGATGGAGCAGGCCATTCTGGGCACCCCTGATCGAGGCTTACTGCGTGCCAGGCACTGAGCCACATAGTTGCCAAGCACCTCTCATCCTCACCACCTGGGGAGGTGTCAGGCCATCAACATCCTGGTGCTCAATGTCACTAGTATCCACCATTTATAAAAAGAGAAAGTATGGGGAAATCTCCAGAAGGATGTTTATCAAATTAACTGTGCAAGAATGGGCTTGGTGTCAGAGGCCTTCTGTTTTCACCTTTTCAAATTTTCCTATTGTTTTGCTTTTTCAAAATGAGCATGTATTATTTTTATAACTAAAAAATTTCATAAAAATAACAAAAAGACAGGAAAAGGAACACCCAGAGTTGTTGAGGGTATATGGTATTAGTCTGTCCTGTATGCTGCTGAAGGGAGTATAAATCAGCAGGACCTTTCTAGAAGATAAGAAGGGTAACCCAAATATATTACCCATGGCCTTAAAACTGTGTACTTCTAAGAATTATTCTTAGGAAATAATCAAATAATCAGATGTGCACAAAAATATTTGAGCAAGGATGTTTATTGAAGTATCGTTTAACAACTCAATTAAGAATCCAAATGCTGGGGCTGGCCCGGTGGCGCACTGCTACAGTGCACCGCTTGGGAGCATGGCGGCGCTCCCGCCAAGGGTTCGGATCCCACATACAGACCGGCCACTCACTGGCTGAGCGAGGTGCGGGCGCAGCACCGAGGTTTGCGATCCCGTTGCCAGTCCCGGTCCGGTACGGGCGCGACACTGAGGGTTGCGATCCGTTGCCGGACACGAAAAAAGACAAAAAAAAAAAAGAATCCAAATGCTCCTAGATAAAGGATTATCTAAAGAAACTTTGACAATCCAGGTACTGTTGTGCTCTGCAGCCATTAACATCACATCATCATGTTGACTGGGGAAGTACTCATAAAAAGTGAGAAGTGGTATGTTTAGTGTGATACTGTCTTAATTTCTTTTCTTATGGTAAAATATACATAACATTAAGTTTACCATTTTAACCACTTTTTGTTTTTTTAAAGATGACCGGTAAGGGGATCTTAACCCTTGACTTGGTGTTGTCAGCACCACGCTCAGCCAGTGAGCGAACCGGCCATCCCTATATGGGATCCGAACCCGTGGCCTTGGTGTTATCAGCACCACGCTCAGCCAGTGAGCGAACCGGCCATCCCTATATGGGATCCGAACCCGTGGCGTTGGTGTTATCAGCACCACAACCACGGGCTGGCCCCCATTTTAACCACTTTTAAATATACAGCTCAGGAGCATTATTGTTATACAATCATTACCACTGTCTACCTCCAGAACTTTTTCATCTTCCCAAAATGCAACTCTGTCCCATTCACTAACTCCCCGTTCTCTCCTCCCACAACCCCTGCAGAGGCAGCGTTCTACTTCTTCTTCTTTCCTTTTATTTTTACAGTGACTTAGAAACCCCATTCTACCTCCTGTCTCTATGAATTTGACTATTCTAAGTACTTCATGTATGTGGAATCATATAATATTTCTCCGTCTGTGTCTGGTTTATTCCACTTAGCATAATGTCCTGGAGGGTCATCATGCTGTAGCATGTGTCGGGATTCTCTCCCTTTTCAAGGCTGAGTAATATTCCATTCTTTTTTTTTTTTTTTTTTCATTTTTGTCTTTTTTCGTGTCTGGCAACGGATCGCAACCCTCAGTGTCGCGCCCGCACCTCTCTCAGCCAGTGAGCGGGAACCGGTCTGTATGTGGGATCCGAACCCTCGGCGGGAGTGCCGCCATGCTCCCAAGCGGCGCACTGTAGCAGTGCACCACCGGACCGGCCCATAATATTCCATTCTATGTACACACCCCATTTTCTTTACCCATTTATCCATCAGTGGGCATTTGTGTTGCTTCCACCTTTTGGCTGTTGTGAATAATGCTGCTATGAACATGGGTATACAAATATCTGTTTGAGTTCCTGCTTTCAGTTCTTTTTTTTTTTCTTTTTGTCTTTTTCCGTGTCCGGCAACGGATCACAACCCTCAGTGTCGCCCCCGTACCGGACCGGGACCAGCAACGGGATCGCAACCCTCAGTGTCGCGCCCGTACCGGACCGGGACTGGCAACGGGATCGCAAACCTTGGTGCTGCGCCCGCACCTCGCTCAGCCA
>NW_007726749.1:23128-32281 GCF_000696425.1 Galeopterus variegatus
AGAGTTGTTGAGGGTATATGGTATTAGTCTGTCCTGTATGCTGCTGAAGGGAGTATAAATCAGCAGGACCTTTCTAGAAGATAAGAAGGGTAACCCAAATATATTACCCATGGCCTTAAAACTGTGTACTTCTAAGAATTATTCTTAGGAAATAATCAAATAATCAGATGTGCACAAAAATATTTGAGCAAGGATGTTTATTGAAGTATCGTTTAACAACTCAATTAAAAATCCAAATGCTGGGGCTGGCCCGGTGGCGCACTGCTACAGTGCACCGCTTGGGAGCGTGGCGGTGCTCCCGCCAAGGGTTCGGATCCCACATACAGACCGGCCACTCACTGGCTGAGCGAGGTGCGGGCGCAGCACCGAGGTTTGCGATCCCGTTGCCAGTCCCGGTCCGGTACGGGCGCGACACTGAGGGTTGCGATCCGTTGCCGGACACGAAAAAAGACAAAAAAAAAAAAGAATCCAAATGCTCCTAGATAAAGGATTATCTAAAGAAACTTTGACAATCCAGGTACTGTTGTGCTCTGCAGCCATTAACATCACATCATCATGTTGACTGGGGAAGTACTCATAAAAAGTGAGAAGTGGTATGTTTAGTGTGATACTGTCTTAATTTCTTTTCTTATGGTAAAATATACATAACATTAAGTTTACCATTTTAACCACTTTTTGTTTTTTTAAAGATGACCGGTAAGGGGATCTTAACCCTTGACTTGGTGTTGTCAGCACCACGCTCAGCCAGTGAGCGAACCGGCCATCCCTATATGGGATCCGAACCCGTGGCCTTGGTGTTATCAGGACCACGCTCAGCCAGTGAGCGAACCGGCCATCCCTATATGGGATCCGAACCCGTGGCCTTGGTGTTATCAGGACCACGCTCAGCCAGTGAGCGAACCGGCCATCCCTATATGGGATCCGAACCCGTGGCCTTGGTGTTATCAGGACCACGCTCAGCCAGTGAGCGAACCGGCCATCCCTATATGGGATCCGAACCCGTGGCCTTGGTGTTATCAGGACCACGCTCAGCCAGTGAGCGAACCGGCCATCCCTATATGGGATCCGAACCCTTGGTGTTGGTGTTATCAGCACCACAACCACGGGCTGGCCCCCATTTTAACCACTTTTAAATATACAGCTCAGGAGCATTATTGTTATACAATCATTACCACTGTCTACCTCCAGAACTTTTTCATCTTCCCAAAATGCAACTCTGTCCCATTCACTAACTCCCCGTTCTCTCCTCCCACAACCCCTGCAGAGGCAGCGTTCTACTTCTTCTTCTTTCCTTTTATTTTTACAGTGACTTAGAAACCCCATTCTACCTCCTGTCTCTATGAATTTGACTATTCTAAGTACTTCATGTATGTGGAATCATATAATATTTCTCCGTCTGTGTCTGGTTTATTCCACTTAGCATAATGTCCTGGAGGGTCATCATGCTGTAGCATGTGTCGGGATTCTCTCCCTTTTCAAGGCTGAGTAATATTCCATTCTTTTTTTTTTTTTTTTTTCATTTTTGTCTTTTTTCGTGTCTGGCAACGGATCGCAACCCTCAGTGTCGCGCCCGCACCTCTCTCAGCCAGTGAGCGGGAACCGGTCTGTATGTGGGATCCGAACCCTCGGCGGGAGTGCCGCCATGCTCCCAAGCGGCGCACTGTAGCAGTGCACCACCGGACCGGCCCATAATATTCCATTCTATGTACACACCCCATTTTCTTTACCCATTTATCCATCAGTGGGCATTTGTGTTGCTTCCACCTTTTGGCTGTTGTGAATAATGCTGCTATGAACATGGGTATACAAATATCTGTTTGAGTTCCTGCTTTCAGTTCTTTTTTTTTTTCTTTTTGTCTTTTTCCGTGTCCGGCAACGGATCACAACCCTCAGTGTCGCCCCCGTACCGGACCGGGACCAGCAACGGGATCGCAACCCTCGGTGTTGCTCCCGTGCCTCGCTCAGCCAGTGAGCGGGAACTGGTCTGTATGTGGGATCCGAACCCTCGGCGGGAGCGCCGCCGCGCTTCCCAAGCGGCGCACTATAGCAGTGCGCCACCGGGCCGGCCCCAGTTCTTTTAATTTTTTAAAATCCTTAAACGTGCATAAAATTGACTAGAACAATATATATCAAAATGTAATAGTATTTCTGGGTGACAAGATTGTAGAAGATTTTGTGTGTGTGCTGTTCAGTGTTTTACAATTAGTTAGCATTCCAAGCTTAAGTTATTTTTACAGTTAACAAGAAAAAAAGAGACTTTTTAAAGGGTGACTATCAGGGAGGTCACTAGGAGAGGCTTGAGGCCTGTTCCTCAGCTACAGTGGAAACCCTGCTGCTTCCCAGCCCAGGGGCCCCGGGAGCGGCTGCCCCTTCTCAGCCTGCTGCCCTGTGTTTCCGCAGCCGCCATGCAGCAGATGCTGACTGAGAGCTATAAGAACCGGCTCATCCAGATGGCCTACGACACTCAGAGGCAGAACTTGGTCCAGCAGGCCTGTTCCAGGTAAGGTAAGGAAGAGGGTTCCCAGGTGAGGGAGTTGGGGGAGCTGCTGGGGTGAGAGCTGGCTCTGGGATCCCCTGCCATGGGCTGCCCTGGCCTCAGCCATGCTGTCGGGGCCAGGGTGTCTTGTCTTCCTGAGTTTTCTAGCTGGAGCCATGATTCAGTGTGGGCTGTGATGAAGTGATGATAATCACTCCCGTTTCTTGTGCACTTCCTATGTGCCAGGCACTAGGCTAAGTGATTATTGCATTAGCTTATTGATTCCATGAGAGACTGTATCGTCATTAGCCCCATTTTGCAGTCACAACTCATGTCCCGAGAGACCATGTAACATGCCCGAGGAAGCACAACTGGCAGGTGGCAGAGCCAGGCGTCGAGCCCAGCAGAGTGAAGGGTGTGCTCTTGACCATGGTGCATTTGTCAGTCTCAGTGGTCCACAGGGTGGGAGTGGGATGAGCTGGCGGGACGGGTGATGGGAACTTTCATGCTGATGGCCTCTCTGGGGTGTGGCTCACAAGCTCACCGCGGCACTGTGGCTTGTTGAAGGTTCCACAGATGCCCAGCAGAGCCAGTTGAGAAAAGCTCAGAAGACACTCAAGAGCCCCAGTCAGGGACAGGCCAGCAGCCCTGGTGCCTTTTTGTTTCTCTTCCCTTGTGTAGGGGACTCTGGCACAGCTGCCAGCCTCCCCTGTGTCCTGGCAGATGTGGGAATTTCTCCCTCCTTTCCTCACATATGACATCATGCTAAGGAGTACGGGCACTGGGGTCAGACAGAGCTGGACTCAGGTCCCCCTTCTGCTTACTAACTGAAGTCTTGGGCAACTTGCTTTCCCTCCCTAAGCCTCAAATTTCTTATGGAGGAAGACATTTCCCCAGAAAAATGGGGATAAATCCCAGCACCTACTCAGGAGGACTTGATGAGTGTTAATGAGTGTAATGTCTGGCACATAAGGGTCCTATATATTATTGTCATTATTATGAAGCAGACAAACTTAAAACCAAGATTGTACCGAAGCATGGACATACGTGAGGTTACAGGTTTTGTGCCACAATCACCAGACTTGCTCTGGAGTGATGACAGCAGACTCTGGGTCAGGGTGAGGCTGCTGGGGAGGGACGGCTTCCTCACGTTTCCAAGTGGCCCGAGTGGCTCACCTGGGAGGTTGGGAGCTCTCCACCATGGAGGTGGCCGGGCAGAGGCCAGGCAGCGACTTCAGGGGGTGTTGTGGAGGGATTCCACTGGAGGGTTGGGTGCGAGGAGCTGGGAGATCCTCTCTGCCAGCTCCCAACTCTAACCCCTACCCTCCAGGCCGTGGGATTTAGACACACTCTGTGTCTGTTCCCAGCCCGGAGCGCAGCTCCCAGCAGGCACTCAGTAAGTATTGTCGAATGAATAAATGGGTTATCTTGGTGTCATCCAAGGTGCCTGGCACATAGTAGGTGCTCAAGAAATGTTCAGATAGTAAATGAATTTGCTGTCTCTCTGGCAGCATGGCTGAGATGGATGAGCGGTTCCAGCAGATCCTGTCATGGCAGCAGATGGACCAGAACAAAGCCATCAGCCAGATCCTGCAGGAGGTGGGCCCTTACCTAGAGCGCAACAGTGGGGGCTCAGAAGGGCTATGCAGGGGCCCAGGGTAGAGCATTAGAACTCACATGAAGCTCTGTCCCAGATGGTGTGTAGGACCCGAGAGGCTTGGTGACTTCAGAGGTAAACAGGCCATGAGGATGAGAGGTGGGGCGAAGCCTCCGGGGGCCGGTCTTCTGGTCACCGTATCTAGAGAATCGCTCCCCACCCCTTCCCTAGGAGGCCATCATAAGGATTTGGGGGCAGGAGGTGATGGTGACCACAACACTCTGGGACCCCTGACCTCTTCTGGCTTTCAAACCTGCTGTACCACTGTACCCTCGAGTGGGTGAAGCGAAGAGCCCGCGCTCTCCCCCTCTGTCCACGGTGTCCATTCCGCTTTCTCCCCGCCGCCCCATGGAATCTGTCCCTCGGTTACTCCTTGTCCTTGCTCCTCTCCCTTTTGTTTTGTACATGTCATCCTGGCCTCACCCAGCCCATCTTCCCCTCTCCCCTTTCTCCCTAACTCCAACCAGTCTGTTTGTTCTAGAATAGTCTGACTTAGTGTTTGTAGGACTGAGGAAAATTCTCTTGTTTCCCAGAGAGGGGTCTGCCTCGTGGTTAAGGTGAGGCTCAGGGGCCAGACAGACTGGGCACCTCCTACCAGTCACGCCTGTGAGCCTCAGTTTCCCACGCCATCGGGGGCTGCAGAACTTCAGTGCGTGACACAGGGAGAGCAGCATGTGGTGGCCAGGCCGCAGCGAGCCCTCACGCTTATTTCAAGAATTTAAACAAGTTAGGTGAAAAAGTTATCTATCTTTCTCTCTAAGACACAGAAAAATCCTCTGTGAAGGTGCTGTTTACACAGATTTTGTTTCTCCCCAGACGGGGCTGCGGGAAAAGGCAGGGCCGGGGCCCTCTGCTGAGCAGCCTGTGGTCTCTGTTGCAGAGCGCGATGCAGAAGGCCGCGTTCGAGGCTCTGCAGGTGAAGAGGGACCGGATGCATCAGCAGATCAGGAACCAGGTGAGCATTGGGGTTGGGGCCTCACCTAGACCTGCCCTATCAGCTTTTGGGGACTCAAGAGGAGGCTCAACAGGGTGGCAGTCAGCAGCAGTTACAGTTTGAGTCATGGCTTGGTGCTCGCCAGCTCGGCAAGCAGTCTCGCTCTCGGGACCTCCCTCTACGTCAGGGGCTGTTGGGAGGGTGCCTTGAGTGGCCCTGCTAATGCCCTTACCCCAGGGCCTGGCTAGAGACTTGCTCAGCAAATGTGGCCTGTTCTCACTGTTTCCACGATGCAGGGGAAGGGGTAGCTCTGGTGCGTGGCCTTGGCTAATGGGGCGGCCTCTGCACTGACCGTGCCCCAAGCAGGGTGCCCTTGTGGGGAAAAGCAGCCAGCTCAGACCCCAATGCCCCCCTCGGCTCAGACTGACCGAAGAACAGCTCGAGGCGTCTCTGGGGCAGATCGCATGCCTTGGCTAATGGGGCGGCCTCTGCACTGACCGTGCCCCAAGCAGGGTGCCCTTGTGGGGACAAGCAGCCAGCTCAGACCCCAATGCCCCCCTCGGCTCAGACTGACCGAAGAACAGCTCGAGGCGTCTCTGGGGCAGATCGCACAGATCGCATTACCCACCTGGGTTGGCGGGACACACCACAAGTCTACATGGTCCCAACATCTGCTGAGGAGGGACCTCGGCATAGGAGGCTCGCCTGCTGACCTGTGGGGTGGCATTGGGCGGACCCACCGCAGTGGCTTTGGCAGCTGCCTCAGGGAGCAGGGCTGGGAGCTGGAGCGAGCTTTCGTGCTGTGGAACGCTCATCGCATCACAGTCAGCACGCCTGGAATTTCTCGTTTTCACACTTTTTTTTTCTTTCTATTATTTTCTTTTTTGGCCAAAACCAACTTACCTTTTTATTTCCCTCTTTAATTTCAATCCCACATTGCTGGACATGAAGCTCATTCCTCTGACCGGGGGTGGTGGGGTCATAGGGACTTAGGGACGGTGGTCATAGTGTCATGGGCACAGGGTAGAGAAATCACCGGCTATGTGGTCTGACTACCCGGACTAACAGCCCCCAGACACATCTGAGAATGTGTGGTGGCCCCCAGACATTCTCACTATGGGTAGTTTTGACCCACCAGCCCAGCTATTCCCCTTCAGACCTTGAGCAGGGATATCCCAAGGAAGGGACTCTCTCACTTACCACTTACCTGCTCTGTGTCCTGGGGCAAGTTACTTGACCTCTCTGAGCCTCCATTTCCTTGTCTGTCAAATGGAGGCAATCATACCTCCTAACAGCCAGAGGAGAGTGGATGAAACGGTGCATATAGAGTGCACAGCACAGCCTAGCACACAGGAGATGCTCGATCAGTATCAGCTCCTACTGTCACCGTTATTATTCAGTCGCCTCCCTCACCCTCTGCTCTCCCTTGTAACAGCTCTGTAGAGGAAGCAAGAGGATTTGACCAGTAAGAGGCTCAGGGATAATTCTGCCTGTTCTTTACTCTTTCCTGAGTCTTGAAGGGAACCCCTTCTTCGTTCCATAAAGCTTTATTCGGCGCCCACTCTGGTACAGGCCCTGTGCTCGGCTCTTGGTTAGCAATGTTGGCCAAGACAAGCACATCTATGCCCCAAGGCACCCAGAATCATGAAATGATTCTTTTTAAACCCCCTTTGATGAGGTTCCCGAGGCCTGGTGGTTCCCCTCATTCCTGAGCCGGCCTAGCCTCCCCCTGAAGGATTTCTTAGACCTCACTCAGCCATCAGACAGCAGCACAGAACTGAAAAACCATGGGTAATGTGAATAAAAAAAAAACCCTGTCTCATCTTCTGTTTAGATTAAGTTAATAGAAACTGAGTTATTGCAGCTGACACAGCTGGAGTTAAAGAGGAAATCCCTGGACACAGAGACACTACAGGTATGTAGGGCTCCCTGGCCTGCCCGCCCCTCCTCTCCCTCACGTGATGAGAGCCCCTCCTGGTGTCCCCTCCAGCCCCTGGGCCGCTGCTCACCAGCCCATGGGAGGGAGAGCTTCTCCAGCAGATAGAGGGAGGTCTCCTCTGTGGCTGTGACACCGGAGGAAGCCCCCCGGCCCCAGAAGTCCCAGCACAGGCCAAGGTTAGAGGTCGGATCAGCCTATTGCTAGGCAGGAAGGTCAGAGGAAGGAGGGTTTCATTGCCAAGGCTCATCCTGGCCAACGTCTCCATCTCTGCATTTCCTGTGTTTGGAGTGGGGTGGCTGCAGAGCTCCCCATCTCTTAAGCTATGCTTCTGGGCTGCTGGGCTCCCTGGGCTGACATCCTCTGGGGAACGAGCTTCTTGGTGTCCCAAGGATGTCTGGAGGGGAGGGCCCAGCCATTTTTGTGTCAGTCTCTGCAGTTGACTTTTCTTTGAGCTTCGGCCTGGGTGTTGTGCTCACAGAGGTGTGAGAGTTGGCAGGGACTGGCAGACAGCATTCTGGACAGGACGTCTGAGCCCTGGGTTTGGTCTCAGCACAGCCTGGCTATGTGACCATGACTTTGGCAGATGGGGGATGAGGGGCAGCCCTTTCCTTCTCCGGACCTCAGTCTCCCCCGATGCATACAAAGGGGCTGGATGGGTTGGTATGTGAGGAAATGTACCCGTGCCATGCTTTTGAGCCAAGCCTTCTGTCTGTCACTGTCCCTGTGTCTGTTCTTGGTGGAGAAGTCTCAGGTTGTCTTGCGGGCTTCTCAGTGTGAAAGAGCTGAGGTCTATAGTCCTGGCCTCGGGTCTGGCCCAGACATGCTGTGTGACCTCAAGCAGGCCGCTGTCCCTCTCCAGGCCTCCCTTCTTCCCCTCCCCCAAAGGAAGTCAGCAGCCAGCCCAGTCTGTGTCACAGGGCCATCAGAGAACTGTAGGCCAGGAACAGGAAAACACTTTATGAGCCTCGAGACGATCTTAAGAGAGGAAGGGGCTGAGGGTACTCTCAGTGAAGTGCTTGGTGGGTGCCCTCGTCTCTGCTCAGCACGGCTGGCAGGACCCCCGCTGTCGGGGCTCCGTGGGGTTTCTGAGAGTAAGTGGGTGAGCGGGACGTAGACACACGTGTCCTGGCTTGTGTGTGCCTCTGTTCGCATGGAGCCTCCTCATGGGTTCCACGCCAACCCTCCCCGCTGTCAGCTTCTGCCACGTGCTCTGTAGTCAGTGAGCCCCAAGGCAAGTACCTGTGGCTTGTCATCTCCTGTTTGATGTTTCTTACCACTCCGTCGTTGTCGCTAGGATCCCAAGCCTGGTCTTAACGCCACAAAGAAAGGAGATGTGGGCTTGGGAGAAGGGGGAAGGGATACCAGGGTAGAGGGACCACTTGGCTTTGTCCCCAGCTCAGCCTAGAGGCACCAGGCAGAGCCTTGAATTGAGCGGCCAGCTGAGGACTGAGGGAGCGGGCTGGGGTGGGGGTGTCCCTAAGCCCTGCGCTTCTCGACCTCGCCGCTACACCATGGGCACTCCTGGGGTGCTGCGTGCTCACTGCAGCCCTGGGTGTGGTCTCATGTTGCAGGAGAGGATCTCCGAGCAGCGCTGGGCCCTCAGCTCCCTGCTCCAGCAGCTGCTCAAAGAGAAGAAGCAGCGAGAGGAAGAGCTGCGGGACATCCTGGTATGTGTCTGGCTTCTGGACCCAGCATCCCGCGTGGGGTTGCTGTTCCCGCACACGCTGGCTGGCTGTAGAAACACTTTTGTTATTCAAGTAAGAGCAGTTCATCAGAGGAAGAAAGGAAAGTACAAAGGAGAGGAATTTCACTTCCCAGAGTTACCTACCGTTAACTTTTGATGTATATTTTCCAAACATTGTGATACATATTTACAGCTATTCATTCATGTGCCTTTTAAACACGGAAGGGTGCATACCCCTTTATAACCAGCCTGTTTTCATTTTTATTTTTATTCTTTTCATGTCATTAAAATACCCCCTCAGGGGCCGGCCTGTGGCTCACTCGGGAGAGTGCGGTGCTGATAACACCAAGGGCCCGGGTTCGGATCCCATATAGGGATGGCCGGTTCGCTCACTGGCTGAGCGTGGTGCTGACAACACCAAGTCAAGGGTTAAGATCCCCTTACCGGTCATCTTTAAAAAAAA
>NW_007726749.1:32484-45718 GCF_000696425.1 Galeopterus variegatus
TTTAAAAAAAAAAAAAAATACCCCCTCAGGCTGACCAGTTGGCTCAGTTGATTAGAGTGGGGTGCTGATGACACGGGGGGTGGATCCCTGTACCGGCCACACACACACACACACACAACACTCCTCTATGTATACCCCCTCAGGGGCCGGCCTGTGGCTCACTCGGGAGAGTGCGGTGCTGATAACACCAAGGGCCCGGGTTCGGATCCCATATAGGGATGGCCGGTTCGCTCACTGGCTGAGCATGGTGCTGACAACACCAAGTCAAGGGTTAAGATCCCCTTACCGGTCATCTTTAAAAAAAAAAAAAAAATACCCCCTCAGGCTGACCAGTTGGCTCAGTTGATTAGAGTGGGGTGCTGATGACACGGGGGGTGGATCCCTGTACCGGCCACACACACACACACACAACACTCCTCTACGCGTCCTTAGAACTGCGCGTCTCCCCTGCCCGGCACCCAGGAGGCAGGCAGCCTGAGCTCTGTGTGAGAAGGAGACAGACGGCTGCAAGATGCTTTGCTCTCCCACGAGCAGACAAGAGGGTGTCCCTCCAGAGGCAGTGGCAGAGTGTAGGGTCAGGTGGCAGAAGGCCAGGGTCAGATAAGCCCCTGCCTGGGAGTGCAGCGTCCACGGGTCAGCTACCTTCTCCGAGATCATTTTCACCAGTGAAATGGTGACAGTGATTCTTCCTCCGTGTCTCGTTTCAGTAGTTTAAACAGTGAGACAGTGGGTGGGAGAGTTCTTTGTAAAATGCCAAGTGCCACCTACCTGGTCGGAGGAGCATAGTTCACTGTCATCACCGTCACACACTTTTAATTCACTGATCTGTAACTAGCACTGTCTGTTCCATTCTTGGCAGATGGAGTTAGAAGCTAAAAGCGAAACCAAGCAGGAAAATTACTGGTTGATTCAGTATCAGCGGCTTTTGAACCAGAAGCCCTTGTCCTTGAAGCTGCAGGTAAGGACGGCTGGAGCCTGCCCCGGCCGAGGGGCCCGTGGGGCCTCTTCCAGAGACGCCCTGTTGCCTCAGCCATGCCAGCTGCTCGTCCTCCCCAGTGTGATTCAGTTCATCTTCCTAGGGACTCAGGTGTGCCAGGCCCATGTCAGGCCCTGGCAGGGACAGAAATGAGACTGTGGTGAGGGCACAGACAGGGCACTGGTCACTGTCGTGGGGGGCAGATGCCAGTGAGCCCGCGATGGGGCCACACCTGTGCGGGTGGGCGAGAGCAGCTGTCCGTGAAGCACCTGTCCGTGGAGCACCTGTGGGGGCAGGGTAGACGCGGTTCCCACCCCCACCCCACAAACTTTATCTTTTTAAAAATTGAGTCATTTGGGCTGGCCAGTTCTATCAGTTGGTTGGAACACAGCCTTATAATACCAAGGTCACTGGTTCAGATCCTGTACTGGCCAGCCACCCCCCCCCAAAAAAAAAAAAGAAAAAAATTGAGTCATTCTGTGCATACCATTTTGGTAACTTGCTCTTAACAATAGTGACAGACAAGAAAATAAATAAACAAAATAATTTTTAAAATAAAAAATAAAAACAAAAAGAAGAAAAATAATATAGTGATGGACAGTTCTCCAGGTCCATGCGTATTGTTTGCAGGCACCTGCCTAGTGGTCAGTGTGTGGGTGACCCCTAGAGTAGTTGAACAGCCACCCTTAGTGGATATTGCAGTGGCTGACTGTTTTCAAGTCTGCAGTTTGGGTGGCAGTGAGCTCCCTTGGGCATGTATCCCTATGCACTTACGTGTGCGTTCTTGTAGAAAAATCTCGAGTGCATTCTGTATATTACATTACATATAGTCGAGCTCTCTGTTTTCTGCTGGCTTTTTTTTTTTTCCTTCCCGCTCATGGTCGCTGGCCTTTCTCGGGGTGTGTCCTGCAGGAAGAAGGCATGGAGCGCCAGCTGGTGGCCCTCCTGGTGGAGCTGTCGGCCGAGCACTACCTGCCCATCTTCGCGCATCACCGCATCTCACTGGACATGCTGAGCAGGATGAGCCCCAGGGACCTGGCCCAGGTGGGAGGCAGCAGCCCTGGGGGAGGCTCGGGAGGCAGAGAAGCCGCAGCCCAACCCGGCCAACGGCTGACTTGCTCTTGATGCAGCTCGTGGTGAGGTGTGTCATTATCAAATGGCCCAGGGCCACCTTGCTTCCAGATGGCCAGGACGCCCGCCCCATCTGCCCCCAACCACCTGTGTGTGTCCTGCTCGTCATCTGGCGAAGAAAGTTCAGGAATGTGGGTCCTGCTGACCCTAGACAGCCCCACTTGCTCAGATCCAATCTGCAAGGTCAAGACAGGGCCTTGAGGATCGTCTGTCCAACCCCCACCCTGCCCCATGGCTTTACAGTCATAATCATGGCACTGCCTGAGCCCTGGCTACGCTTGGGGCACGAGCTGAACTCTTTTCGTCACATTAATCCATTTCCTACTCAGCACAGAATAGCAGTGGTGACAGTGGCACCTTTGCACCCCCCGCAAGTGCTGGGCACTGCTCTCAGCACTTTCATACTCTAGCTCCCTGAATCCTCCCGACAGCCCAGGGAGGGGCATCACCATTATTGCCATTTTCCAGATGAGGAAACTGAGACCCAGCAAGGCACTAACTTGCCCAGGGTCACCCAGCAGAACTAGGACTCGACCCTGGTGTTCTGGCCTCAGTCCGTGCTCTCTGCCACTCTGCTGTCCTGCCTCTCCCCTGGACAGACGCAGACGCTGAGGCTCCTGGGGCTGTGAGCTTGGGCTCTGAGACCGAGGGACTGTGTGACTCAGGCACTGCTGCGTCTCAGCGGGTTGGCCTCGATGGCAGTCTGGTAGGAGTGACATGAGGTTGTGTAGGTGACACTGTTGACATGGTACCGTACTCGCTAGTAGCCGTGACTAGTGTTGATTTCCTTTGGGACCTCTGTTTCTCACCCTGCCACACCGATTGTTGGGCCGGGCCTGAGGAGGTCACCCTCACAGCTGTGGCACTGTGCTGCCACATGCAGACGCTGGGGTCTACAAGCCAGGGACAAGGTGGTCCTGGGGGCCTGGGCCTGCTCATGTGTGGTGGCTCCATGCTGTGCAGCGGGTCCCCACCCAGCCCAGGCCACAGTCTGCTCTTGCTTGGACTGCCACAGGTGGGCGTCTCGGAGACTGGCCTGCAGCAACAGATCCTGCGGCGAGTCCGGGAACTGCTGGATGTGGCCAGGATGCAACCAGGTACTGGCGTGACCCCAGGACCCCTTCTAAGCACAGGCCCTGAGCGATGCGTGGGCTGCAGAGGGGCGCTCACTTGCTTACATTTCAGGACGTGTGCTGGGAGCTGCTTCTAGCCCCTGCCTGTCCGTAAGGACCCCTCCAAGATTAGGGATGAGTGAGCCCATTTTATGAATGGGAAAAACAGGCCATAACCATGGAAAAATGGGGAAGTCTCCATGGAGCAGTGGAGGGGCCCTCCTGGCTCCCTGTCCCATAACTTTCCCATAACCCACTCTACAGACTCGGGGATCTGCACACCCAGGTCCTTGGTGTGCCCAGTGCATGCCTGACACTATGCCTGGTTGGATGCAGGGAGATGTTCATGACAAGTTGTGAAGGGATAAAAGCTGGTCATGAAGACCCTCAGGAAGTCAGCTGGGTGGCCGAGGTGGGCAGGCGTGTGGTCAGGGGTCTACTGTGTACAAGCAAGATCCAGAAGCCAGGCATTTGCCACCAGTTCACACGTGCCATGTGATGGGACCTTGGGTTCAACCCTGTGAATGGGCGCTGTTGTTATCCTCATTGGAGAGGTGAGGAAACTGAGGCCGAGGGCGGTTAACATGTCTCCCATATCGTCACACTACCGGTGGATGGTGAGCCACTGGGCTTTACTGCCTTCCTGGAGAAGAGGCGAGGGGCCAAAACAGGGACGGCAGAGAGGGCAGGCTTGGGCAGCTGGGCTGGGTATTTTGGGGTCAGGGCCCAGGAAAGGAGACGGGGCAGAGCTCAGGGGTGAGGCAGGAGTTCAGGCTGCTGCTGGCCCAGGTCTGGGCTGATCGTAGCGCCACGGTGTCTGCGGGCTCATTTCCTCCAGGGACGTAGACTCCACCTAAAAAAATGTCATTAAACTTCTAGTTTTTTAATGTCAAGTCATATGCAAAATAGGCCCCTTCTTGATGTTCCCCCAGCTCTGACCCTTCAGCTCTAGACTGCACGTCAGGCTGAGTTTGGCATCAGAAGTGGCAGACAAACCTCTGAGAGCAGGAGTTGCAGGTGCCCCTTCTCTCTGAGCGGGGTGCTGGTGCTTCAGAGCCCCTCAAGAGTCAGGGTCATGGCTTCTCGCAGTCTCCAGTCATCCCTGGCACTAACAAGCAGGCTCTTCCTGTCCATTGTGGCATGTCCACGTGGGCCCTGGTCCATGAGTACAGACAAACCTCTGAGAGCAGGAGTTGCAGGTGCCCCTTCTCTCTGAGCGGGGTGCTGGTGCCTCAGAGCCCCTCAAGAGTCAGGGTCATGGCTTCTCGCAGTCTCCAGTCATCCCTGGCGCTAACAAGCAGGCTCTTCCTGTCCATTGTGGCATGTCCACGTGGGCCCTGGTCCATGAGTAGAGGGCAGGTGCCTCGGCCGCTTGGGGCTTCCTGCTTGTGCTGACTGGCAGGGGAGCAGCGGTGGTGGATGCCCCTCGCCCCTCCTCAGCTGCACGGGCTGGGAAAGCCTCAGGTGGTTTCCTGGCAGCCGTCTTGTTCCCAGGAGTCCATGTGAAGTGCCTTATGTCAAATGCAGAAGAGCCCTTTACAGTGGCATTTTGGGGGCAGCACTGATGCCCTTAGAGGGTCTGGTGGTGGTGTAACAGCCTGGAAAAAATCTTCAGGTTTTTTCCTATTATAAAAAAATGATACTTGTAATTCAAAGTGTAGGATATATAAACAAAGCGAACCATGATTGGGATGGGGGCCAGAAACGGGGAAAGGGTAGGAAGTCGGTGGTGTCCCCTGCGTGATGATATAAAGAGAGACTGCGTTTTTTGAAGTCCTGCTTCAGGGCTGGCTGGGACCCAGGCAGGGGACACTGGCTGCAGGGTGGAGCACCAGGCTTGCCGGGGATGCGAGGGAGAGAAGCAGCTTGGGGCTCATCCTGCTCCCTCTCCCTGGGGTAACCTGATGGACAGCGGCCAGCCTGTCTCCAGGGCGTCCCAGCCCACCCTACCCCAGAGCCCCTAACCAGGGCTCCTGTGCTGTGGCTCCACCACCAGATGGCCATGTGGCCCTGGGCAAGTGACTTCCCCTCTCTAAGCCTCGGATTTCTCATCTCTGAAAGTGACAAGCCCTACTACTTGCAGGGTGGCCATGGAGGGTCCAGCAGATCTTAGGGGTAAGAGGCCCCAATGCACAAGCGCTGCAGCCGCCCTGCCAGGGTGGTGAGATAGCCCTGCAGAGAAAGGTTTCACTCCCATCTTACAGAAGGGGGATGAGGCTCAGAGAGGGGAACTAAGAGGGCGTGTGGGAGGGGGAGCCTATGTCCCGGCTCTGAGGTCCTTACAGAAGGGGGATAAGGCTCAGAGAGGGGAACTAAGAGGGCGTGTGGGAGGGGGAGCCTATGTCCCGGCTCTGAGGTCCTTACAGAAGGGGGATAAGGCTCAGAGAGGGGAACTAAGAGGGCGTGTGGGAGGGGGAGCCTATGTCCCAGCTCTGAGGTCAGAGCGCCCCTCCCTACACCCACTCACTTGGGGGCAGGCAGGGCCAGGGGAGCCCTAGGGGTTGGGATCATCAGGGGATGACCCTGGCCTGTCTCTCTGGTCCCCACAGAGCTGAAACCACCCAAGAGTGAGGTCCTCAGAGCCCTGGAGCCCCCCACAGCCCCCCAGGAGCCTCCTGAGTCAGTGAGGCCATCAGCTCCCCCTGCAGAGCTGGAGGCACAGGCCTCAGAATGTGTCGTGTGCCTGGAACGGGAGGTGAGTCTGCAGTGGCAGGACCAGATGGGGTATGGGGCCCGACCCCCAACCCCACCCTCCCCACCAGCCTGCCCCTCTCTGCGGCCACCCTCAGCCTTTGCAGGCATGGGAGTTGTTTCAAAACGTTTTTCTCTAGTTATATGAGTATATTGTGTTCATTAGGCATTTTGGAAAATATAGAATAGCAAAAAATACAGGAAATGAAAATGACCATGATCCTATGACCCACATATGAGCAATGCTAACATCATCTTCTGGACCTTTTTTCTTTTTTCAAAAGAAGGTTTGTGGTGTTTTTTATACTTAATAAATACATTAGGGAGTATCTCCTCTAGCCCATTTCTCCTTTGTGCAGTGTTAAAGAAAAAATTAATGATGACACTTGTTAAAGATGGTAATGAATCCTTTATTCAATGAGGGTTTTGCAATAGGTAGGAGAGAGAGGTACTTAGAATACAAAGACAAGTGGGGTTTTACAGCCAACAAATAGTGTGGGGATCAGTAGATGGAAAATTACTAACACAAAACATTGGGATAAGGGAGGATTCTGGCTAAATCCAGCTCGACAGATTCCTGCTGAAGGCAGGGTGCTGATAACACCAAGGCCACGGGTTCGGATCCTATATAGGGATGGCCGGTTTGCTCACTGGCTGAGCGTGGTGCTGACAACACCAAGCCAAGGGTTGAGATCCCCTTACCGGTCATCTTTAAAAAAAAAAAAAAAAAGTTATTGCAGAATTAACATTTACTGTAAAGATTAAACATTAGTGTATAAAATAACAGTCCTCTCTTGCCTTCACCATGCGATCCTACTTAGAAAAGCAGCCATGCGTGCACTTCAGTTATTCCCTGGACTTTAGCAGACCCAGGGGTGCCGTGATACCCAGGGACCGGTCAGTTATAAATTAAGTTGGGCCCTGCAGGTGGCTCCTGGTCGCTGGATATTACAGACAGCTTTGAGCAGGGTTTGGAGCATATCCTTGTGCTTAGGACAAATCCCTAAAAAGAGGAACTGTGAAAACAGTGCACAGGCACACTTCCATGGCTGTTGATCCAAAGGTTGGAGTGGTTTTTAGACTGAGGAGTTCAGGGCTGGGAGGCGCATAAACGGCAAAAGACTGTAAACTAAAAAGTGTCCAGCGGTGGGGCTGGTTCAGTAAACTGTGCTCCTCCTGTACAGCGAGACACTGCACAGCTGGGACACAGAGAGGACGCGGCCAGCGTCCAAGAGAGGTGGTGAGGCAAAGAAAGCAAGCAGTCAAACATACATAGAACACATCGGAGCATCCCAAATCTGAAAATCCCAAATCCAAAATGCTTCCATTTCGGATCTCAGATTTTCAGATTTGGGATGCTCAACCAGTATGTATAATGCAGATATTCCAAAATCCCCAAAAATCTGAAATCCAAAACAGTTCAAGCATTTCGGGTAAGGAACACTCATCCTGTATAACCCCAGTTTTATTTAAGAAAGGAAGAGTTGGAGGGCCGGCCCGTGGCTCACTTGGGAGAGCGTGGTGCTGACGACACCAAGTCAAGGGTTAAGATCCCCTTACCGGTCATCTTTTTTTAAAAAAAGAAAAGAAAGGAAGGGTGGGGAGGGTATGGGTATTTATATATTTTTTACCAAATATAGGGAAGTAGACATTCGACTGCTAACAGGAGGACTAGGTTTTGCCTTTCTATGGTACATATTTCTGTGATGTTTGAACGGTTCAGGGTGCCCATGCGGTCAGATTTTTAAGGAAAAGAGCAATCAATGGCCCAGGGACAGGGACTCAGCAGCTCCTCCCTGGGGACGCAGGCGGGGCCGGGCCCACATGTTTGTGCTCTCTCCCCTCAGGCCCAGATGATCTTCCTCAACTGTGGCCACGTCTGCTGCTGCCAGCAGTGCTGCCAGCCACTGCGCACCTGCCCACTGTGCCGCCAGGAGATCGCCCAGCGCCTCCGCATCTACCACAGCAGCTGAGCGCAGCCCGCCCGCCCGCCAGGGCCGCCCCTCTGGCCCTGCCTCCACACTGCAGCCCGGGGCTCCCGCTCACCCCCACTCTAGCCAGACTAGTACGAGGCCGTCCATCCTGGGCCCTTTCCTCCCAGCCTGGGAGCCCCCGCCCCCACCCCACCTTGATCTCCAAGCACTTCTGGCCCAGGTGGGGGGGTGTCCTGATCCATGACCTAGCTGCTCTGAATACTGTGGACGAGAGAGGGGGTGCCTCTGCTGGTGCTGGGGTCCTTTGTGGCCTGGCGACACAATCTGGGGTATGGAGAGGTGGCTATGCCACCACCAGAGCTCAGGCAGGGATGAGCGTCCTGGCCAAGTCATGGTTCTCCTGCTTCCTAGCTATTTGACTGTGGGCAGATCACTGCCCTCCAGGAGCATGGCGTCCTCGTGTGAGAACACACACAGTGCCCTCCCCCTCGGCGGGGTGGTGGGCAAGACTGGCCGAGGGTGAGAGGAGGCCACGGGCGGAGCTGGTGTGTAGGGGACACAAGCTGTCGTGGGCTTGGAAGTGCAGACTGTGCCCACAAGCAGTGCCAGCCTCCCTGGCCCCGCTCTCTGCTGCTCCCTGGCACTCTGGGCCCCTCCTGCTCCACATCTGCACCGCCTCACCCCACGCAGCTGGACCCAAAGCAGGAATGTCAATAAACCCGTCTGCAGCGTGCTCCTTCCCTGAGTCGTCACTGGGTCCTCAGGGGAGCCTGGGAAGAGGAAGGGAGGGGACAAGGCCTGGGACTGGGGGTAGGGGGGAGTGCAGCTCTTCTGGGGAAAGGGCCAGCAGCGTGCTGTACCTCCGTCAAGAGGAGAGAGCAGATAGAGCCATTCTTGAATGTAAAGTTATCCAACGCTCCCCTCTTGGCAGGTGGAGAGGCCAGGGCCAGAGAGAAGGGCACCAAGGGGCAGCCAGAGAGCAGGCTGTTCCTCTAGGAGCCCGGGCTGTGCATTGTCATTATCACAGATGGTGCAGCTGAGGCTGAGGGGGCAAGTGCCCGGGGCCTTGCTACGGGACACGGTGGTGCTAGGTTTGACCTGTGCATGGTCGGAAGCATCCTGACTCCCGGACCGAGCAGCTGTGCAAGTGTTGACTGCGCAGTTCCAGGAGCCAGGCACTGTACTCCCCATGGAGGTACACGTTTATTGCACATTTTCTGGCAAGTGGTTTTGAGCCATGGGCAGCCTTTTCTTTGGGCTAGTGACAGGCTTTCTCAGGGCACCTGGGCTCTGCCTCCAGCCACTCAGTGACCCTGGCCAGCCTTTGGACCTCAGTTTCCCCATTCATTCAATAGGGGACACGGGGCCCTGACTTAGGCTGGTGGCCACCAGGGGGCGCTGAGTGCTCACCCCATGTGCAGCATCCACACGAGCCAGCTGGATGGCACTGCCAGGAGCCCTGCCTCCCCGGGTCTCAGTTTTCCTATCTCATTGGGACCATCAGTCCTGTAGTGCTGAGAGGGACAGGGTGAATGCCCTTTGTAGAGTCCTGCTTGCCAGGGCAGGAGCTGGGTGCCTCTTCCTATGTCTTCACCCTGGGGACCTGTGATGGTTTTCTCCCCCTCCCCCCATACCCTCCTGGGCTCAGTTTGGCCAAGAAGGGAGACTGAGGCCTGAGGCAGGCAGGGTGGCTTTGCAGAGCGCAGCGTTTTATGTCTCCTTGAATCCTCATGAGGCCCAGGGACCATCTGACTCCCAGACCTTGAGGAGCTTGAGGCTCAGAGCCAGTAACTGGCCAAGGGACAGCTGAATCCCTGGCCTCTCTCACAGCCGTGTGTGGCATCTCGGCCCTTGTCAATAGACGATCAGGCCCAAACCCTAGGCCCCATGGAGGCTGGCACCAGGGAAGCCAACAACCTCCAGGGTGACTGGCTGTTGCCCCCCACCAAACAGGGACATGCTTGTACCTGTAGACAAGGAAACCCACATATGCGGAGGTGCCACATAACCTCAGCCAGGGTTTCCCACCTTCCTGGGCCTCAGTTTACACCCTGGTGAAATGACGGTGGTGACAGCACCCCCCCCAGAGCTGCCGTGAAGCTGCTGGCCGCGCACGTGAAGCACACGGCCCACAGCACGTGCTCAGTGCGTGGCGTGTGGTAGGAGCCTTGACAGAGCTGGCGTCACTGTGCCGAGCCCACCCCATTGTGGATGCCCCAGGGCCCTGACTGGCCTTGAAGCTGCTGCCGTCCCCTTGGACGAGGAGCCAGGCACAGGGCTGGGTGAGGAGGCCCTGCTCTCTGAGCCTCACTTTCCTCCTCTGTGAAATGGGATAATATAAGAACGCAGACCATGGACCTAGAGGTACTGCTCAAGTGATGAGCCCAGAAAGCCGAGGTGTATGCGGGCTCCTAGACACAGTCCCTAGCCTGGGGATCCCTGTGGCCCTTCCCCCCAGCATCACAAGTAAACTGGTTTTAAATAAAGCATTTATTGATTAGTACAAGCTTAAACAGTTTGCGTGATATTTTCAATACAATATCTGGGAAGGATGATTGGAGAACCCCACAAGGCACGAGAGGAGAGCATCTTAAGGCGGAAAGTGTCGCAGAAAAGGTTAGTGATTCGAGGGCTGGGGGAGCAAGGTCCCTGAGCACCAGCCAAATGTCCTGTGGGTGTAAGCCCCTGCTCTGGGGAGCTGTTCTAGGGGATGGAGAATGCAGGGGGCGCACCCTGGGGACCTTGAATTAGTCCATTTCTACCCTGCCCTCCCTCCCCTCAAAGCAGCAGGGGAGGGGGTCTGGGGAGGCTGTGGGTGGGGGCCACCTTGGCTTGACCCTCAACCCCAGGAACGAGAAGCTGAGGAAGGATGACAGGCCCAAAGCGACTCACAAGGATGTTTGAAGAGGCGCCTGGAGTTTTCAGGGGAGGTGACTTGGTGGCTCAGGCAGCACAGGCCAAGTGTAGCCTGACCCCAAATCCTCAGGGCCACATACGGTGTCTGGGGGAGCCATGGCCCCTCACTCTGCCCCTCAGGAGCCGCATCCCACTCCCTGGGCAGGTGGTGAGTACCTTGAAGGTGACCAGAGAAGACAGTCCGCACCCGCTAAGCCACGTGCCACCCTCCCTCCTGCGCCAGCCCAGAGCGTGAGTGTAGGCACAGGAGGGACAGAGGCAATCCCAGAGACCTGTGGTCCCAGGCAACAGGAAGGAGACAGGCTGGGGCTGAAGGGACAGATGAGGGGCAGAGGCCCCACGCTCGGCTTCCAGCAACCCTCAGTCCACCGTCCCGGCCTCACGCTCCCACGTCCACCCACACGCCTCCCCCAGACAGGGGGTGCCTTCCTTCCCTCGGACACGTCCCCTCCTCAGACCAGCACATTCCGGGCCTTTCTCATGCCATTCCCAGGCCCGTCGCCGCCCCCTCCGTCACCCAGCATCCCCCAGCCAGGCTCCAGCCTGAAGACCCCCCACCTCCCCTCACCCAAATGGGAAAGCGGGGCAGCGTCCGTGCCAAAGCTGGCCTTTGGGGCCCAGCTGGGGGGAGCACGGAGGAAGCGGGACAGGGAGGGCCCTCGGCGCCCATCTGCCTCCACTTGCTGGTCCCCAGGCGAGACAGGAGGGGTCCACGGGCCTCACGTCACAGCGCGCGACGCTTTCACCTCCCTCTCAGCAAGAGCCATGAGGGAAAGAGGCCACAGAAGGGCGGGAGGGGGGGTCCCCTTGCCCCCTTCAGCCTTGTCCAGCCCCCAGCACAAGGAGGAAACCCCGAAACCAGACCCTGCGTCCTAGATCATCCCGCAGAAGAGAAAACAGGGAGCAATAAACGGTTGACTGAACCAGTAAAGTGACAGGTGGACCCGTCCCTGCCCGGTCCCTGGAGGCGCACGCCAGCCCCTGCCCACCTCCACCCCCGAGGCACAGACGGGGTTTCCCTCCTCCAAGCCCATCAGTGCCTCAGGGGGAGCTGCCGTGTGCCGTGTCCAACAGAAGCAGGGCCGACCGCCCTAGAACTCCGTCTGCACCCCCGCGCTGTCCTCGGTGGTGGTGTGGATGGGGGGGCGACCGCTGGGGCTGGACACCTGCTCCCCGGTCTCCTGGTCGCTGGGCTTGGGGGGCTCCAGGTCCACAGCCTTCCCAGGTGGGAGATGCCGAAGGGGTGAGGAAGGCGGCGAGGCCTCGGGGGCTGCCACCGGCTGGGGACTCTCCTGGGCGGGGGCCCCATTAAGCAGGAGGCCAGCCGGCGGGGGGCTCTCAGCCCGCAGATCCTGGGCTAGCAGACCACAGAGCTCAGTGACACTGTCCGGGGACGCTGGTGACGGTGGCTCAGGGCCAGCCTCGAAGGGCAGCCCTGCCTCCTCGTCCTGGACCACGGAGACCACCTGCTTGGCGCGCCGCCGCTTTTCCGAGAGGGTGGCTCCTTCTGGGGCACCAGGACTGGGGCTGCCACCACTGTCACCATACTCCTCGCCCCAATCAATGGGTACGCCCTCGGCCAGCAGGTGCAGGTTGGGGTCGCTGTTGTGCATGACCATGCTGTCCCGGTACAGGTTGTGCTTCCTCTGCACTGCGGCCTCCTTCACAGCTGTGGGGCACAGGGGGAAGCATCAGGACGCTCAGCATGGGGACTCTCTGCCCAAATGGGACCCATCTCATCCCCCTGTGAGCCATCTGTTATGTGGAAGTGACTCATTCCCAAACTAACTGCTGGAAGAAGCAGAGCTGTGACCCTAGCCCAGAGCCCAAGCTGGTGACCACTGAGTCATCCAGTCACTCGTGCAATCCTCCCAGCAGCCAAGGACCCAAGAAGAAACTAAGGCACAGAGACATGGCACTACCATCCTGGGGTCACACAGCTCAGAGTGGGCTCAACCCAGCCCCCAGGCATAGGTCTCGGGCTTTTCTTTGTCCCTTAGCTGACACCATCAAAAATCCTTCTTGGCTGACACCTCATCCTCCACCTGGCAATAACAGTCCCCATGGCAGCAGCAGTGGGAGTGACTGCCACCCCCAACTCTGCAGCAGCCCCCGAGAGGCGAGGCCAGCGCTCACCCTGCAGGATGTCTTTCATGACGGTCTGCAGCACCACCTCCTCGTACGTGTTCTCCACCAGGATGAACCTGGCGAAGTCCTCGAAGATCAGTTCCTGGAACCGGGGCAGCTCCTGCCCAGGCAGGGCGGGCAGAGATGGGAGGTCAGGACTGGGGGAGCAGAAAGGCTCTGTGGGACCCCCCCCCCCAGGGCCTAAGAGGCTACAGCGGGTGGGCGGGGGCAGGTGGGGTGGGGGTGCGCTCACCGACTTGCAGGTGGGGGCCAGCTTCTTTAGCAGGAACGGGATGGTGACCTGCAGCAGCGCCTCCCGGAAAAACCTCTTCCGCACAGAGCTGCTG
>NW_007726749.1:45809-88234 GCF_000696425.1 Galeopterus variegatus
GGGGCCCCCCCCCCCAGGGCCTAAGAGGCTACAGCGGGTGGGCGGGGGCAGGTGGGGTGGGGGTGCGCTCACCGACTTGCAGGTGGGGGCCAGCTTCTTTAGCAGGAACGGGATGGTGACCTGCAGCAGCGCCTCCCGGAAAAACCTCTTCCGCACAGAGCTGCTGTCATAGTCATATTTCTGCAGAGAAGGAAGGATACAGGGAACAGCATCTCTAGGTCAGTGGCTCCACCAAGGAGGTTGGCGGCCAGTGGTCTGAGCCCAGCCTCAGAGTCCTCATCTGCCCAAGGGGATGAGTGACGCCTCCCGGCAGGGGTGGCAATCCTTACAGTGGCTGGGATTGGGCTCGGGCTCAGGGCTCAGGGCTCAGGCACACTTGGGATGGGTCGCGGGCAGGGCAGGCCGCTCACCTTCAGCACCCGCTCCAGGATCCGCTGGATGGACTTGCACAGCTCCTCTTTGGTGGGCCCCTTCCCCAGCTCCTGGTGCAGGAGGGTCTCGAAGGTGTATACGGCGTTGTCCATTTGCTGCAGGGCACAGCCCAGGGCACATGAAGCCCAGGGAGTGACCACAGCCCCTTCTTGCCCGCTGCTGAGGGGGTTCTCACCCGGCCCCTACCCCAGGCCTGTGCGGGAGGATGGGGGGGGCCTGTGTGCTCCTCCCCTCAATCACTCGCTCACAAGTTAACGGCACATGAAGCCCAGGGAGTGACCACAGCCCCTTCTTGCCCGCTGCTGAGGGGGTTCTCACCTGGCCCCTACCCCAGGCCTGTGCGGGAGGATGGGGGGGGGCCTGTGTGCTCCTCCCCTCAATCACTCGCTCACAAGTTAACGAGGGTCTGTGTGTGCCTGGCACAGAGCTGGACGCTGGGGCCAGCCCCTGCCTCAAGGAAACAGGAAACAGGAAGGGGCTTAGGGAAGGAAGGAGAGCTTCCCGGAAGAAGGGGTCTCTAAGCCGAGGCCTGGAGATGAGTCGTTAGCCAGATTAGAGATAAGCAGAGACCCAAGCAGGAGAGTGCCTGCGGGGCAAGTTACCGCAGCATGGCAGGGAACAGGGAGAAGGGCCTCTTCCTGGGCGACAGGGGCCCCTGGGGGGAGGTGAGCAGAGTGGGGTGCCGGTGGCAGCTGCCTCGGGCCCACCTCACGCATGTGGATCTGGGCTCGCTGCTTGAACACGGATGTGCTGGACACGTCGAAGCGCTGCTGCAGCCCGTCCAGCCGCAGGGGCTCCATCTTCTCATAGCAGCTCTGCATCTTCAGGGGGTGGAATGCCAGCTGGGACAGCTTCTCCATGTACTGCAGGGAGGCAGGGACGTGCGGGGCCTGAGCAGGGCCACCCCGGGAGCCAGGAGCCAGTCACACCCTGCCTGGGCCCTGAGGCTGACACTGGCCACCAGGGACGGCCGCCTGGGGGTGATGCCCACAAAGGTAAGCCTGAAAGGCCCCAGGCCAGGAAGCGTGAGGATCTGATGGCAGGGCGGGTGTGGGAGCCCAGCAGCTCACCCTATCTGAGCCTCGAAATTGGGATCATGATCTCTAAGGTCCTTTCCTGTTCTCCAATTCTGTGATTATTACTGTTTGTGCACGCCCAAATTGGGAGTGTAAAGGGGGCAGCCAAGGATAAATTCTATCTATACCTGACAACTCTGTGGCTCCAGGCAGTTAACTACCCCAACACAGGGACTGTGGAAGGACGTCCACCTCGAGGGCCACATGCCCGAGGACAAGGAGAGAGATGGGCAGTCTCCACTGTGGGCTACATGACTGGCATGATGTACTTAACTCTACTTTGTAATTGTAGTGCTCGTGTCTGGAGCTCGCCTTTCCTCCCCTCCTTCCCTCTCTTCTCCATTAAATTCTTGCATATGTTAGCAATCCTCCTGGTTTAAACAAGCTGGCGGCAGGGGGTTATTTTTTGCTCTTGCCTCTAACTGCTAGACCTCCCCACCCCCCCAGACTTCCAACAGTTTTGGCCTCTGTTTACCTGGGAGGGGAGTGGCCCATCCTAAGTCGCACAGTGAGGGCCCTGTAGAGGCAGACCAGACCCAAACCCAGGAGCCCCCCACCCTGGGGGCCATGCCCAGCCTCACCTCGCCCAGCTTGTCAATGCCACCCTCATTGATAACATTCAGGTTCATGTCGGTGACCTCTTTGAAGAAGATGTCTCGCACCTCAGTGAAGCCCTGGCTAGTAGGCACCATCAAGGCCTCCAGGATGGACGGGATGTAGGGCTGGACGTGGTTCCGGACACACACCTCAGCCTTGGGGAGGATGAACGCTGCACCCAGAGGGAGCTGGTCAGTGGTGAGGGGCCGTGCTCCCCATGAGCACCCCCCAGCCATCCCAGAACCTGACGCTAGAGGCATGCTGTCATATTATTCTTAAAGAAAACCACTGGTGGCAATATTAGCAAGGGGGACAATTCCAGAGAGACAGTTCATAAAGGTAACAAATCCATGCAGTAAAAATAGCAGGTATTCCGAGATTGGACCCTGACATTTCTAAAACTGAGATGGCAAGAAACTAAGAAAACTGCTAGTCCAAAGGTGTCAGCAGTTTTCTGCTTAGCTAGAGGTAGAGAGAAGCTCATCTTTGAGGCTCTTTCGCCTTTGTTTAAAAACAACAAAACAAAACAAAACAAAAAAACACTTTAGATTTGATGAGCTTCTGGATTTCACAAAAACTGAGCAATCCTGCTCTGGAATGGTGTGGCCTGGCTCTGCGTCATTATGTAAAAGGCTCTCTTCCTGTGGGCAGGGGCCATCTCCAGAACATTCTGAGCAAAGCATTTTTACCCAGCAGTGTTTTGATGTCCACCTCCACCCCTGCCCAGCTAATGTTGTTTGTTCCACACAATAAACATCATTATGTAAAAGGCTCTCTTCCTGTGGGCAGGGGCCATCTCCAGAACATTCTGAGCAAAGTGTTTTTACCCAGCAGTGTTTTGATGTCCACCTCCACCCCTGCCCAGCTAATGTTGTTTGTTCCACACAATAAACGTCAACTCTGTGTCCTATCCAGCTCCCAATGAATACAGCTAGAAACTGAGAGGTGCTAAAACCAGACTCTGTGGATGTGTGACTGGGGACGAGCAGGAGGGAGGCTCCCATCTGGCCAGGAACAGAAAGGATTGTAGTCAACAGACCTGGAAATGTTACACTTGCCAAATTTAAATCATCACAGAGTTAAACTGATGTCCACTAAAATGACGTGGTAAAATCTGTGTTACCCAAAGATGAACAGAAGGCTTGAACCTCCTGGACAAAAATCTACATCCTCAGCATCTGAATTTAAAGAAAAAACAGCCACAAAACAATTCACAGGGGTTGGAGGAACAATGCCTAAGATTTGATTCTAATTTTTCAAAACTACCAATGAGCAAGTCATTTCTGTGAAATTTACATGGATCATAAACTGGAAAGGAAGTTCACCCTGGCCCCAGGAGGGCTTGTGGTCCAAGCACCGTCGGGCCCAGGGGCCACACAGGCATGGTGTGCGGCCTGCCTACCTCGGATCTTGCTGGCCAGATGCTCCTTGGAGGTGATGATCTGGTCCATGTCGGTGCGGATGACTGCCTCCATGGCCGGCCGGGCCAGCTGCAGCTTGGACAGCACGGCCTCGAAGCTCACCTTGGCCTGCTCATACACCATGCGGTACACGGTGTCTGAGATCTGCAGGCAGAGCATAGCAGCAGCATCAGCACCAGGGCATGGGACCCCAGGCCAGCTGCCGACCCCTGTCACCTGCCAGGTCCCAGGCCCACCCACCTGGATCCACTGCCGCTGCCGCTCCTGAGGTTTTCCCTTCAGCCGTGGGGCAAGCTCTGCCTTCAGCTCAGGGCCCAGCTCCTCCATCACCAGGTTGGTCAGGATCTAGGGCCAGAAGGCACAGCCAGGGCAGAAGTTGGAGCATGTCCAGCCTGCACCTTTCTCTCCCCATTCTGGGCAAGCCCGGCCACTCAAGCTGCCCCCACCTCCTCTGGGCTTGGCCCTTTGCTCCACACAGCCACAGCCCTCTCTCCTGAGCATCCTTCCCACAAGTCCCAGACTAACCTGCTTGGGTGTTCTGCAGGATCCTCAGACTCAGGGGTCCCACCTCAGGGCCTTTGCACATGCTGCCTCCCACATCTGGAATCCTGCACTCCCTCCCCCCTCTGCCCACACATGCAAGTTTGTGTTTATTTCCTGAATGTCCATTTCTCCTGCTCCCTGAGGGCCAGGGCTATGTACACCTTGTTCACTGCTACATCCTGGCACCCAGCCCGGGGTAAATGCACAGTAAATGACTACACAAAATAAGTATCTCCACTTGGATCGGCCCCACTTGCCCAAATCTGAGTAGGTATCTCTTTCCAAATCTGCAGTGCCCCCGAGGCCTGCCTCTGTACCCAGCCCTGCCCCCTAGGCTCCGGGGTGACCTCCCACGTCTCCCACCAGCTCCTCTGGCCTCACCTGCACCTCGTTCCCACACAGCATCTCCCAGGTGCCGTAGAGCTCCTTCGACTGGCGGTACATGCGGATGGCGTCTGTGAATGCAGGGCCCTCCACCTTGGAGTCCTCAGGAATCCCTGCCCAGGAGAGGCAGAGAGAGAGGGGTCAGCAGGATGGCCTGTGGCCTCCAGCGTGACCACTGACTGACTGGACCACCGCCCACCGCCCACCCCACCCCCCGTGCACATCGGGAGAGGCACCAAGACTCCCATTACCCTTGCAGAGGTCACAGCAGTCTTAGTGACAGTAAGAGCAATAATAACCCACCACCACCAGTGACAATCTCTCTTTGCCTCCTCCTCATCTCCCTAAATGCTCCCAACCACCCCAAGACCTGGGCACTAGCATTCACCCTGCTTTACAGATGAAGAAACCGGCACCGAGGTCAGGCCACTGACTGGGGTCACAGGGCAGCAAGTGCAGAACAGGACTGGAAGCCACCCCCTCTTGAGAGTCTGCCTAGAGATCCTGTCCTCGTCCTGGTTCCTCCCCTTACTGCTAAATCAGGGCTCTGCGAACTTCCCTGAAATGGGCCAGATGGTAAATATTTCCAGCTTGCAGCCAATCTCTGCCATTACAGCATGAAAACAGCCACAGGCAATCCATAAACGAATGCGCGTGGCTCTGTTCCAATGCGCTTTATTGACAAAAATAGGCGATTGGCTGATTTGGCCCATAGGCCGCAGATGGCTGAGCCTTGTTATAGACCTTTGAACCCAAAGGGGCCTCAGTTTCTTCTTCCAAACAATGGGAACAATGACCCTGGCCTAGCCTCATACATCCTCTGGGGGCTCCGTGGGCCACAGTGCGGGGACGCTGTGCACGGTGAGGCACTAGGAGCGTAGGAGCGGGGTCAGGCCCAGCACCGCCCGCTTCGTGCTTTCTATCAATAGCTGATGAAGCAGCTTTGGCTTGTCTGTCTCGTTCGCTGTGTATCCAGGTCAGTGCCTGGCATTGATGCTACAAGAACTTCACTAGAGAGTAAATGGAAGGGTTTATTATTGACAACTAGAAAAATGCTATTTCTACACTTTGTTATTGTCAGTGGTGGCAACAGCCCTGAACCTGGTGAGGTAGCCAGTAAGAGGCAAGTGGCAGGAAGTTGCAAAACCTGCCTTGCAGGGAGACGTGGGTAAACATGCCAGCAGCGGGGGCTCCCTGGCTGCAGCTGTGTGCCTCTGACCGACATGTCCCCAGAGCCGGGAAGAGGAAACGACAACTTGAGCACTAGAAACCCCAGCTCCCGCCGCAATGACTATGGGCTGAGTCACCTCCCACAGAGAAAAAGCCCCTCTCTGGCATGGAGAGAGCCCCTCCCCACACCTGGCTGACCACAGGAATCACTGCCTGTCAGAGCCAGAAGGGAGCTGGGCATTGGGGAAACTGAGGCCCAGCTCCCTGGACTGGAGTGGGGACATAGGTGAGCCTAACCCTGCATTTCAGGGACCTGAGGTCAGGCAGGAGTGACGGAAGCAGAGCAGGGGCATTCCAGCTGGGGTGGCATGCAGTGTGCCCCTGGGAGCTATTGGGGGCTGCCCACCTGGGCCAGATGAGAAACCCCCACCCCAGGCTCTCAGGAGGGCACAGTCTCCTGGAGACTGGGCTTTGCTTGGAAAATCCAGGCAGAACATTACACGTAGCCTCTCCCACATCAGGGAATTTACATTCTGCACTCAGCAAGTCAGGTGTGCAGGGCAGAGGCTGCTTTCCAGGTGGCAGGAAAGTGGGGCAGAGGGCTGGGGCCGCAGGAAGGCGGCTGCAATGTTCCAGGCCCTGGCTTTGGACAGCCAGACACGCAGCCTCAGACCCTTGGACCCTCTCTTTCTGCACGCCCAGCCGCTGAGTTTGACGAGAGCAGGCATCACCCCTCCTCAGCTCTTTCCATAAACCCAGCTCTTATGGGCTGAATTGTGTCCCCCCAAAATTCATATGTTGAAGCCCTAACCCCCAGGACTTCAGACTGTGACTATATTTGGACATAGGGTCTTAAAGAGATAAGTTAAATTGAGGGGATTAAGACAGGCCCAAATCCAGCACGACTGTGTCCTTAAAAGAAGAAAGCAAACACGTGCACACAGAAGGACAACCACGGGAAGACACAGGGAGAAGACAGCCATCTACAAGCCAAGAAGAGAGGCCTCAGAAGAAGCCAACCCTGACAACACCTTGATTCAGACTTCCAGCCTCCAGAACAGTGAGAAAATAAATTTCTGCGGTGTGAACCGCCCAGTCTGTGGCACTTTGTTATGGCAGCCCTGGGAACCAGATACCAGCCCTGGGCTGAGGCTCCACACGCACCAGCTCATTTAATCCTCTACACCCTGTGAGGCTGGGTTGGGCCAGCCCCACTTTTCTCGATGAAGAAACTGAGGCTCAGAGAGGCAAAGTTACCAGCTCAAGGACACAGCCAGGGAAAGAAGGAGCAGGGTGGGAATCCAGGACAGCTGACTTGAGCCAGATGGCTTCGTTTTGAGAAAGGAAAGCGCATTCCTCAGTCCTGAGCAGCAGGCAGAGGGGACCACGGTCTGACAGGAAGAGGCCTTGACCTCTGCACCCCAGGCCCACACGGAGGCCTCAGTGTAGCCAGTGCCCAGCAGCCTCCTGCCACCCCCAGCTGCTCCAGGAATGCAGGATGTGAGGGGGCGCAGGCAGAGGGGACCACGGTCTGACAGGAAGAGGCCTTGACCTCTGCACCCCAGGCCCACATGGAGGCCTCAGTGTAGCCAGTGCCCGGCAGCCTCCTGCCACCCCCAGCTGCTCCAGGAATGCAGGATGTGAGGGGGGCCCCGGGACGAGCTGGCGCCCACCCAGCTTGGCCTCCTTCCCCACCCACCCCCACTTCCTGGCAGCCCCCAGAGTGAGCAATTCCAGGCTCCACAAATTCCAGGTCCAGCCTCTGAGACGGAGGAAGCAGAGAGAACTTTCTCACAGTCCTTAGGGCGGAGGAAAGGCTCATGTCTCAAACCAGCTTGTCAGCTCCTGCCCCAGGGTGAGGGTGCCGCCCTAGTGGGACATCTTCCTGTCACAGGACACCCTTTCCTTCCCCGGCCTGACCTCCTGCCCACAGCACCCCAGGCCCAAGAAGTTCCCCCACAGCCTCCCAGCTGAGCGCTCACTATGTGCCAGGCTTGGGGACAAGAGCTCAGCCAAACCAGCTCACTTACTATTCCCAGTTACCCCTCGAGCTGGGGTTGATCATCATCCCACCGTATACATGGGAGCCACATGGTGGCTCTTCCCACATTGTTCAGTCCCCACCCCTTCCCCCACCTGGCCCGGGGTCACCCACACCACCATGTCAGGCAGCCACTAGCCTTGGAATTCTGGTGAGGATGAGGCTGGGCCGGGGGATTGGGAGGGCAGGCAGGCGCCCCAGACCAGGCAGCCAGACTAGAGCTTCCCCTGGTCACAGCCCCACAGCCCGGGGGACCTGGGAACAGAAGGCTGTTTGTGGGCAGCAAAGCCTGGCCCAGGTGGCAGGGCTTGGCCTGATGGAAGACCTGGTTCCTCCCACCTGGCAGATTCCAGATGGGGCGGAGGCAGCTTGAGAGTCAAGCTGGAGTGGGTGAGTCAGGGCACAACCAACCCAGAGGCCTCTGGTGCCCACACTGTCCCTCCACCAAGGGTGGGGTCAGGGGCGGGGGCGGGGTAGGTGCCTCCCTCTGCCTCCCTGAGGCCAGATCCCCAGGAAGAAGTTCAGGGTCCAGGACAAGGTTGTTGCTTCCCTGAGGGCAGGAAGATCCCCAGGGCCCCACCATCATCTTGGGAGACAATCCTAAGCCTTTAAGATGAAAGTCCTGAGAGCCTTACAAGGCCTTTCCAGGCCTGACCCCAGAGCCCTGCACATCTCCACTTCAGGTCACCCCCTCCCAGTTCAGGGCCCCTGGCAGTTCCTCCTCCATCCCACTCCTGCCTCTGGGTCTCCCTTCATGCTGGAACATTCCTCCCCTCTACTCTGTGACTCTTCAGCCTTCAGGTCTCAGCAGCACCATCACCTCCTCAAGGGAGCCTGCCCTGACCAACCCCTCATGTGCACACCCTCAAGGCTCCCTGGTGTCCTCATCTGCTTAACCTCTGTCTCTGCACCAGACTGCCGGCTGCCCGAGGGCAGGGAACAGGTCGTGTTCCCTTGTTGCATCCTCAGTGCCCAGATCTGAGCCTGCCTCAGAGTGAAGACTAAAGATATTTTTGAGTAAATGAGTGAGCTGGAAGTCACTGTGTAAGTTTACAGATGGGAATACTGAGGCCCTGAGGGAGAAAGTGAAGTTCCCAGACGACCCTGCACATTGGTGGTAAAGACATAAAAGATATTAAAAAAAACTTTACCAAGCATGGAGTGGACTCTCACTGTGAGTCCTCAAAACCCCCCTAAGGTACACGAGGGATCATGACCCTCATAGTACATAGGCTCCATAAGGTAAGTAAATCTCCTAAGGTCACATTGCTAGAAAAAGGCAGAATCCGGATTATGATTTTGTGCTCCAGGGTCCAAGGACCCAACAATCACACCCCTCTGTGAACAACTTCCTATTATTCCTAAGCAACACAGAAGTGTTTTCAACAAGGAAAAAGATTAAGGTGGTATCACAATGGTTTCTTACAATCCCAGAAGGGGTATTAGAAGAGCTCATAGAGCAGGGTTGCCACACTGCACTTAGCCACGAGGTGTCGCCCTTCAGCACACTGGCCCAGGTGCCCCCCTACCTGCCCCCTGCTCACCATTGTTGCAGTGCCGGATGCAGTCCTGCAGGACAGCCTGCCACTTGTCCTGCTCGGTTTCCGTCATCATGCAGAAGTAGTAGTGACGTGCATGAGGGTGCCAGAGGATGAGCGGGAACTGCGTGGGGCACTTAAGGATGGGGGCGGTTCCTGATTTTGATGTGGTCCCTGTGGAGACAGCACCTGCTGAGCAGCTGCCCTGTGCAGTCTCCCTCGGCCAAAGGGCAGCAGGGCTCTGAGAGGCAGGCTCAGGCCTAGAAGATCAGCCTGTCCTGGGGTGACCAGCGAGACGGTGGGAGGCAGTGGGTTTCTTTCTGGCTGAGTCCTCCACAGGCCGCTAACCTCAGAATCAGCATCTGGTTAGACCCATTTCCTAGAGCTGGTGATAAGTCGCATCTACCTCCCTGTCATGTAGGGCACAAATCTCACAGGGGTAGAGCCTCGGGTTCACAGGCCAATCACTGCCTTCTTGGGTTTCCCTTCGGATTTCAGCTGTGGAGGCCAAGGTGTCGTTTAAATGTCCAAGTTGGGGAGAGGCATGTGGGGTGGGGAAAACAAAATAAATAAAAAAGAATTTTTCTCTCTCTCTATTTTGTCCTCACGCATATTTGAGATCCTGCAAGATAACTGGTCCTGGGCTGTGACCCTGCCAATGCTGTTAATAATATGACAATAACAGCTCTTCTCTGAACACTGGCTCTGTTGGCCTGTGCTGGGCTCAGCGCACACAGCTCCTCCCAGAGGCTACACAACACCCTAGGGTCAGTCCTCTTGGTGCCTATGCTTCGCAGATGCTAAGAAGCCGAGGTCAGAGGGGGAAAAGCACTCGCCTGGCAGACACGGCAAAAACAAAAAGCCAAGTCAGGGCAGGAACCCAGGAATGCTGGGCTCCAGCTGAGCCCTCAACCACTATAGGGGGCTGGACCCCCAAGCCCCAGCTGGGGACACAACCTGCCCCCCAGGATGGCATGTTCCCCTGCCCCTTAGCTCCTAGGGGTTCATTTGAGAGGCAGCAGCTGTTCCTGTAAGGTTTCTGGGGAGTCTCAGCCACAGGGGTAGAAACAGGACCCTAGAAGAGCAACTCCTCACAAATGCAGTATTCATCTGGCAGTTTACAAGGCAGAGCCACCAATCACCTTCTCTGGGGAGGCTCTCAGGGACTCGGGGAGGGGGAAGGGCAGAGGGCAAGATCCCCCTTCCACAGCTGTGCGATGTAAGGCTCAGGAATTGGTGGGCCTCGAGTGGGGACCCTCACTGGTCCACCCCCATCCACAGTGTGGCCTCAGGAAGACTTCCACTTCTCAGCCCATGAGACGGAGGTGTGCCTGGCACCTGGCGACAGCTTTAGGCCTAGTTGATCTCTCTATAAATGTAGGGCCTGCAGCCATGCGCTCAGGGCCGCCCCTCCCCTGCACAACTCCTGAGGCCCGTGTGCAGAGTGTCTTGGCATGGGATGGGTGGTCTTTTACCTGGTAAGGAGCTGCCAACGAGCTCCAGATACTGGTCCACGGAGGTGAGGATTTTGTAGCCTGCACTGTTGATGATGGCTCGGGGTGGGACCTGCCGCTCATAGGCCTGAGGAGGGGGCAAGAGAGACAGTCCCTGAGGATTAAAGGTGTGGCCAAAGCCCAAACCCCATCTCCAGCTCTGGCTCCAGGTCCCTACTCAGTGTTGCCTGTCCAAGGCAGGGAGGAGAAGCAGAAGGAAGAAGGAGGCAGGAGAGGAAAAGAGGGAAAAAGAGAGAAGTTTGACTACCATGGTGACAGCATAGTGTAGCAACCTAGACCCAGGCGCTGGCCTCAGTTCCTGGCTCTACTGGGTACTGACTGTGTGATGTCGAGGATAAGCCTCCTGAACCTCCCACGCCTCAATTTCCTCCTCTATAAAACCAGAGGAATAACAGTCGCTACCTCCCAGAGCTGTGTGAGGATTAAGTGAGATAACCCACATAAAATGCTTAGCACCGTGCTGGGCACACAGCGAGGACTCAGCAAGCTTTGCTGTGGCGGGGGTTATCATTCTGACTGGGGCTACTATCGCCTCTGTCACCAGCAGTTCCACTAGCTGCGTGTCTACTGCACATAAGGCACTGTGCTAAGGGCACTGCATGCTTCATTTCACAGAGTTCTCACAGTCCATGAGGTGGATTAGCCACACAGCTGGACGTAGCAGACCCAGGTCACGAACCCGGGCTATCTGCCTCCAGAGCTTAGGGTCTCTGGCCATTACCCTGAACTGCCCACCAGCTTCCTAGGTTCTATGCATCACACAAGTCTCCTATGGAGGAGAATCAGGTCTGGACACAGCTTTCTTACACCGGTGGGGGAAAACGCACCTCCAACGTAATAGCTCATATGCAGGGCTGCCATGCTGCTGCCTGCCACTAGGTGTCACTATTCAACACACTTCCTGAGAGCAGCTCAGAACCTCTAAGGCAGCGATTTGCAAAGGGTGGTCCCTGATTTTCAACATCACCCTAGAACTTGTTAGAAATGCAGTTCTTGGCCCACCCTAGACCTGAATCAAATTCTGGGGGTAGGCCCAGCAACCTGTTTTTTCAGGAGCCCTCTAGGTGACTCTGATGTACCCTATCATTTGAGAACCACTACTCTGGGGTATGAGGTTGCTCCCGATCCGTTCGAATTACTCCAACATTGACCTGCCTTGAAACAGGAGAACAGCCCTGTCCTTTTGGCTGCTCTGTAGAAATGTTTGGTAGAAAAAATCGGGTCTGTGGCTCAACCCTGAGGGGTTTCCCCAAGGGCCCAAGGCAAAGATAAGGCACAGTCAGCTCCCAGCCCTTCTCAGACACGTACCCTCCCACAGGTCAGGAGGTTGCCAGGGAGGAATCAGGAAGGAAAAATATGGGGCCACGACCCATAAAGCAGACACAGCAGGGGCAAGCCTGGGGCAGGGAATGGCGACACCATTTTCCACGCTCATGATGGCTGTTGAAGAGCATGGGTGGGAAGGTCCAGCAGAGGCAGGAAGCCCAGCCAGGAAGGAGGCTGAGGTGGAAGGAGGGCCAGGCTTAGGGCCCTGGGGATGGAAGGATTTGGAGGGACTTGGGAGTGATGGGGGATGAGGGGGGCTTGTGACAGGTGGTGATGAGGTGGAGGCAGAGTCAAAGGTGACCCCCGAGAGCTGAGTACCTGGATGAAGGATGGACTTGCCATTCGGAGAAGGGATGCAGGACGGCAAGCAGGCTGGGGAGCTGGGGAGGTGGGGAGGTGTGCTTTGGCCCTGGCAACAGTGTGGGGAGACGCCTGGCTGTGCGGGTGGGGTCTGGAGCCTGGGATTTAGGAGGGCATGTGGCACTACCTAGCACAGACGGGGACAGCTGGCCCAGGAGCGTGGAGAGACGGGGAAGCAGGCCGGCTGGGGCTGGGGCGGCGGCTCACCACTTTGTTGTCATAGAGCACCAGTCCATAGTTGTGGGGAACGAGGCTGAAGCGGTTCCTCCACTTCCTGTTGTCCTCCTGGTACTGGAAGAGGTTCCCCGAGAAGATGATGCGCTCATCCAGAGGCACCTATGGGCGGGGAGGGCATGGGGAGTGAGGCCCAGTCTCCCCCAAGGTGACAGCGGCCAGCAGTGCCTGTGTGCTCACTCCCTGCAGTGCATCCTCCATCCCCCGGTCTCGCAGAGTCTTCCAGGGCAGGGCTGCATCTCACCCATTTGGCAGATGAGAAGGGTGAGGCTCAGGGCAGTGAAGGGGCTCAGCCAGCGTCCAGGCAGGGCAGTGGCAAGGCCAGGAATTGGGCCCAGGCCAGGCACCGATTCAGGGCCTAGCTGGGAGCAGGGTCTCCTGCTCCATCCTGGCCTAGGCAGGCACAGCTACCTTGGCTGGGTCTGGGGAGCAGGCTGCTTCCCCACCTACCCACTGCTGCAGGCCCAGTGCCTGGGCAAGTCTCTCCCGAGCCCTGGGCCTCAGTGTCCCCTCAGGGCAATGTAAACTTAAACAAGGTGGCTCCAGAGAGCCTCCCCAGCTCTGACAGCTGACACAAGACTGCCTCCCTGAATCTGGGTGGGGTGGTGGGGGCTGCAGTCAGGGGGTGTTTGATGTCTGACCTGGCAGATTGGTGCCGTGTATAGGCTGCAGAAACGCCCAGACTTTCCTACAAAGCCCTAGCTCTGCCTGACTCACAGCGTGACCTTGGACCTGTCTCTTCACTTCTTTGAGCTTCAGTTTTCTCATCTGCAAAATGGGGTCAGTCAGTGGTAGTTGGTACCTGGCTGGCAGTACATGCACAGTACACTGAAGCTGCCATCCCACCATTAAGGTCACTCAGAGTATGTGACAGTCTCCCAGCTCTGTGGACTGACTTATCTGGGGGTGGGGGAGGGGCTAGACTCCCTCTCAGACTAGAGGTGGGAGCCCAAGTTGAAGCTATGGCCATCCAGGTGCGGGTGCCTCCTGAGCAGACGAGCACCAGGACGCTTCTGGAAGGGAGATATTGACCCACAGTGGAACAGCTCACTCCTGGGTGGAAGAACTCTGGGGAGTCTAGTGTTCCTCTCTGTTTCTCTGCAGGTTCTATTTGTTCTACAATAAATATGCTGCCTTCTGCAAAAGAAAAATGTTTATCATATGTAATAATCGGAAAAATTATTATTTTAGTGGCTGAAACCTTTCTGGCTTCCTTGCTGTGCTCCTGGGTCTGCCCCTGCAGCTGGGGTCAGGTGTGGGGGCCCCAGTCCTGGCTCATCTTGCCCTTTAGGGCCCTTCACAGTGTCCCCCCTCCCCATCTCCCTCCTGCTAGTCTTACTCTTAAGGGGAAACACAAAACACCCTTGGAAAAGGAGACCCATTGTAATCGAACAATAGGACCGCAGACCGCTTCCTACCGGGGATAAAAATATTTACAGGAAAAGAAAATGGTTCCCCCTACCACCACCCCCACCAACCCCACACACAGTGGGCTTTACCCAAGTCACAAAGCTGCCGCTCAGTGGTCTATACTTAGACAGCCTAAACCCAGCACTGGGGTCCCCTGTCTTTTCTAGAAAGAGGGAGCAGACAGTTTTCTTAACACCCTAGTAAGACCCTGCCCCCACCAGGCCTCCTTGGACTCAGGGGCAGGGACTCAGGGTCAGAGACAGGCCCAGCAGGAGGCTGTGCAGAAGCTCACGGCCCAGGCAGTCACTCAGCACCCAGCCCCCTACCAAGTCCACCCCCAGCTGGGTGGCTGGCTATAGGTGTGGGCTTTATTTTTAAGACTTTCAAATGGCAGAGCTGTGTTTCAACTGGAAGGCCTGCAGGAAATGACAGCTGACAGCCCAGGCAAAATATTTTAGACACTTCGCAAAGCTGTCCGATGCCACGGTGGGTGAGGGCACAGGACCCGGGGTCAGTAAACTGTGGCTCCAGTCCCCACGCCGCCACCCACCACGGAAGCCTGGACAAGTTTCAATGTCCACATCTGTGGACAGCAGGAACAGTGTCGAGCAGGCTAAATGAACAGTTCCCAGCACAAGACAACTGCTGTTTTTATTATTATTTCTGTTTTTATTAGTACTACTATTTTATCATTATTATTATTTTTATTTTATTTTTATTTCTATTATTGTTTCTAACAAAAACAATTGCTATTATTATCCTGATGACGATTAATATTATTATTCATTTCTATTATTATGACATTATCATGACAACATCGTGACGGTTGGTTTCCTGAGTGATGAAATGGGACCAAAAATCTCTGCTTTTCTGGGATCATGGGTGATTTCATTTTACTATTCTTGTTACTTTCCATGTTCCAGCAATGACTATGCACTCTGCCAATGTCAAAGGCAGGTCTCACGGAGAGAAAAAGCTCAGCGCCATAGCTCGTCCCTCTTGTCTTGGGCTATTGGGACCCAGGCTGTCTGTGGCATTTCTTTTCCAGATATGGGAGCAATTCTGGCCCTGCTCACCTGGGCTGGATCCAAGGCCTCCTCTCCTTTGCAACCACACAGGTATGCACCTGCCAGACACTCAGGCCAGGCCATATCCAGGCACCTCTGCCCCTCTACTGTCACAGGTCAGGAGGTTGCCTTGACATCAGGGGAAGAGAAGGCCCTTTGGGGTCCAAAAGCAAAGGGGCATGTGATGCTCTGAGAGGCCCTGACACAGTCCTGATCTCCCCTGCACCCTGAGCAGGCTGGGGCCGTTGGCTAGGAATCTGGAACTTGGCTCTGGTCTTGCCTCCACCATCCTGGGCGAGCCATTTAAAGGCTCCGCTCCGGGCCTTTGCACATGCCATTCCTTCGGTCTGATATTCTCTTCTCCCAGCAAACTTCCTCCACTGCCAGGTCCTCAGATGAGATGGCCCTTCTTCCAGGAAGCCTTCATGGGCCACCCCAACCGATGAGATCAGGCCTCCACTGTCTGTGTTCACCCTGGCATCTTCGTGGCTCCCATTTTCTTGTGTAACTGGTGGTTTACTTTTTCTCTCCCTGAGCATCTGCAGGGCCAGGGAGAGTGTAGTGGCCCCAGAACCTGACCCAATGCACTCAGCAAAGACATCCCTGCAGAAAGACTCCAGTCTCATTCCAGCCTGTGTGCAGCTCTCCCATCCAACACCCACTGAGCTAACACCTCTAGCTGTCCCTCCAGCTGGGAAGACACCAAAGGGTAACAAATCCTCAAAGCCAGATCAGGTGATGGCCAGCTCTGAAGTGAGCTGCTTTGATTCCTGCCCCTTCAGTCTCATGGCCTATGGACACATTTTCAGTCACTGAGGGGAGGGGAAGGAGGAATGAGATGACCCCAAGCCCCCAGTTCTCGAGCTCTTGTTTCTTCTTTGCCACCTCCCCTGGTGCCTGCCCCACACCCTGCACGGTCCACACCACTCCCCTTCCTGAGAGACCTTCCCAATCATCCCAATCTCTCTGGCCTCTGGGGCCCCATGAGCTCCCCACTCCCTCCACAAAGCTGCTCTGACTTCTCTGGCTCATGACGACTCCTCTCTCTGAAGGCCATTTTACAGAGAAACTGAGGCTCAGCAAGGTGACACCACTAGTCTGCAGTTACCTGGCAAGTCAGGCTTCAAGCTCCCTCAGCAATCCCCTGGCTTCCCTCATTGCGGCCATTCACTCTCTCACTGAGTCCTCCCACAGCCCTGTGGGGGAGGCACTGTCTGTCATATGAGGAGATTGAGCCTTGGAGGTTGAATCAACTGCCCAAGCCACCAGCTAAGGGGAGCATGTGGAGCCAGGTGCCACCAGACCATGGGGTTTGAGAGGGCTGGTCTGTGGCACTTCACTGCTTCCACACCTCACAGGGTGAGCACAGGACAACCTGGGCAGCCTGGAGGAGGCCAACAGGAAAGACTTGGGGGGTGGAGAGGGCAAGGCAAGCAAGGGCCACTTCAAAGCCCGGTAGTCACAAGAATTCGGCCACTAATGATCCTAAATGCCTGGCACCCAGTCACTGGCTGAGCTGGTTCTGGTCCCACCTCCAGGGGACTGACTCAGACAATCAGACACCCCAGAGGGAGGCCAATGGGTCCTTGTCACTCCTCCCTTTGCCACCTGCCTGGGCACCCAGAGGTGAAGAGGGTGAAGGTCGCTGTAGGGAATGACACCATCCCCGGAGGCAAGGGCTGCCCTCTTGCCGAGTGCTCAGACTCAGGAGCAGCAGCTTCCAGCCAGGGACTCAGAGCCCGTCTGCGCTCCCCACACCCCCTCCCCTCCTTTGCACCGTCTGCCCCCAGCCCCATACCTGGGCCAGTCATGTCTTGCCGAGTGCTCAGACTCAGGAGCAGCAGCTTCCAGCCAGGGACTCAGAGCCCGTCTGCACTCCCCACACCCCCTCCCCTCCTTTGCACCGTCTGCCCCCAGCCCCATACCTGGGCCAGTCACAGTGTCTCCTTCCCAAAGGGCTTTGGTGCCTTGTCCAGCCCATGCTCACCCCCAGGAAGCCTCCTATCCCTCACTCAACAAGTATTTCCTGGGCAAACACACTCCTACTACCCACAGAGGGATAAAGACAAGGCCGCTGATGACATCGGCATCAGTCGACATCGTGTGCACCCTCCTTGCTCCCAGGCACAACCTGTTTACCCTGTGAAGCAAGTGTTCTCACCCCATTTGACAGATGAGTAAACTGAGGTTCTTTGAGAAGGAGCTGGGGAGAACCACACCTGGTGAATGAAGGGGCCTGGACTACACAACCCAGAGTATCTGCCTGCTCGGAAGTGGATGCGGCCCTCAGAGACCATCATACCTAATGGGCATCCACCAGCGTGACCACAGGATGAGCAGCCTTGGGCCTGTGGCTCTCGAGGGTCCTTCAGCCACAGCTCTGGGAGACCCAACCAGCCCCAGTGCACCAATCCCTCAGACGGAACATTATTTCCCGAAGGGCTGGAGTCTGCCACCCTGACCATGAAGGAGCCAGGCCCCAGAGGAAGCTTCAATCCTGTGTGAGGACTCGAACCCAGGTCTGCCTGACCACAGCCCACTCTCAGCTGCAGGGTCAGCACAGCTCAGAACCAAGTTCAGGCAGGAGGAGCTGCATTCAGGAGGACCCCTGGGCTGGACTGGGGAAGGGGACAGAAGGGCAAGGCTGAGCCAGGAGAAGACCCAGGCACATGCCATTGAGGGGCAGGGGGGGCTGTGGGCTGGGAGGAAGCTGCAGGAAGCACTATAGAAGTGAGAGGCAGAAGGACGTGGTGACCCGCTGCCTGTCAGCATGGGAGCCACAGGCTGAGACAAGGCTGAGGCTTGCGTCCTGAGCCAAGTGGGTGCTGCTGACTGGCCTAAAGCATTGGGGCCAAGAGGGGCCAGGGCACGGGCGGGAGGGCCGAGATGAGATTCATTCTGGATCAGTCACGCTGGGGCACGGACGAGTTATCCAGGTGAGACTGTGGGGCCAGAGTCCAGGAGAGGAGGGCACAGGGCTGGGGAAGAAGTCGTCATGGGGTAGAGGATGGAGAAGGGGACAGGGTGCCTGAGGGAGCTCCACTTAATAGAGAGGGAAGAGAGGAGGCAGCCCCACACACGCTGCACCCCTAAAACAGACTGCAGTGGCCACGGCCCTAATTTCATGCAATTGTAGTTATAGACATGCCTTGCTATCCAACATCAAGAACTACAGTCATGCGTCACTGAGTGACTGGGACACTTTCTGAGAAATGCATTGTTAAGCGATTTTGTCACTGTGTGAACATCACAGAACGCACCTACAGAAACCTACGTGGTACAGCCCACTCCACACCGAGGTTATGTGGCACAGCCTATGGCTTCTAGGCTACAAACCTGTGCAGCACGTGTACTGTCCTGAATACTGTAGATGACGGTAACACAATGGTATTAGTGTATCTAAACACAGAAAAGGAATTTACCTAATGGGCATCCACCAGCGTGACCACAGGATGAGCAGCCTTGGGCCTGTGGCTCTCGAGGGTCCTTCAGCCACAGCTCTGGGAGACCCAACCAGCCCCAGTGCACCAATCCCTCAGACGGAACATTATTTCCCGAAGGGCTGGAGTCTGCCACCCTGACCATGAAGGAGCCAGGCCCCAGAGGAAGCTTCAATCCTGTGTGAGGACTCGAACCCAGGTCTGCCTGACCACAGCCCACTCTCAGCTGCAGGGTCAGCACAGCTCAGAACCAAGTTCAGGCAGGAGGAGCTGCATTCAGGAGGACCCCTGGGCTGGACTGGGGAAGGGGACAGAAGGGCAAGGCTGAGCCAGGAGAAGACCCAGGCACATGCCATTGAGGGGCAGGGGGGGCTGTGGGCTGGGAGGAAGCTGCAGGAAGCACTATAGAAGTGAGAGGCAGAAGGACGTGGTGACCCGCTGCCTGTCAGCATGGGAGCCACAGGCTGAGACAAGGCTGAGGCTTGCGTCCTGAGCCAAGTGGGTGCTGCTGACTGGCCTAAAGCATTGGGGCCAAGAGGGGCCAGGGCACGGGCGGGAGGGCCGAGATGAGATTCATTCTGGATCAGTCACGCTGGGGCACGGACGAGTTATCCAGGTGAGACTGTGGGGCCAGAGTCCAGGAGAGGAGGGCACAGGGCTGGGGAAGAAGTCGTCACAGGGTAGAGGATGGAGAAGGGGACAGGGTGCCTGAGGGAGCTCCACTTAATAGAGAGGGAAGAGAGGAGGCAGCCCCACACACGCTGCACCCCTAAAACAGACTGCAGTGGCCACGGCCCTAATTTCATGCAATTGTAGTTATAGACATGCCTTGCTATCCAACATCAAGAACTACAGTCATGCGTCACTGAGTGACTGGGACACTTTCTGAGAAATGCATTGTTAAGCGATTTTGTCACTGTGTGAACATCACAGAACGCACCTACAGAAACCTACGTGGTACAGCCCACTCCACACCGAGGTTATGTGGCACAGCCTATGGCTTCTAGGCTACAAACCTGTGCAGCACGTGTACTGTCCTGAATACTGTAGATGACGGTAACACAATGGTATTAGTGTATCTAAACACAGAAAAGGAATTTTTCAGCTCCATTAAATCATTTGGGACTATTGTTGTATATGTGATCCACTGTTATATGGCACATGGCTGTATATAGATCTGGATCCACTTTTAGATGAACGCTTTGCTACCTGAAATTCTAGAACCAAACACATCAGAGTGTGGGATTTCTCAGTGCCCAGTCTTGCTCTGTGAATTCAGGAGCCAGATGGACTGGGATAGGGAAGGATGCTAGTATTTGTCTAAGGGTTGCAAACCCCACAGGTGGACCAGGCTCCTTCTCACTGCTGGAAACCTGGCGCCTGGCCTGGCATAAGTGGGTGCCCTGCAAGGCGGGGGGGTGGTGGTCTAATCGCCAAATGGTCACTAGTAGGGATGGGGGAAGGCCGCAGGGCAGGCATCAGGACACTGGAGAAGTGCCAGGCAAGGGATGGGGTGGCAGCGTTCTGCAAGGGGTTAAGGACTAAGAGGATGATATGGAGCAGTATCAGGGAACTGGGTACGCTCAGCATAAATCTGGCAGCCAAGGAAGACTGGAAAGGAAGCTGGAAAAGGAAGACTGGGGGGGACAGGGCCGCGGGATGGCTTCTTGGCAGAGGCAGCCCCAAGCACATTCTTGAAAGATGTCCTAACTCAGCTAGGGAGAAACTGCCACGTGCTTGGTGCAAAGGAAATGCCCCAGAAACAGAGGAGGACTCAGGGGCTGTGGGGCCAGAAGGACCCAAAAAGCCAGCCACACTCAGAGGGGGTCCAGCCTGGACAAAGGGCTCATAGGGGAGAAGCCTGGAACAGGGTCGTGCAGGGCCCTCTGGCGACACCCTGCTGGAAGAAGACCCAGGCAGGAGAGCCAGGCCTTGCCACGCCCCCAGCCTGCTGAGCTCTGAGGCCACGGTGATCCAGGTGGTCCCCTGGCCATGGGGGTCCTCTACAGCCCTCTCTGTAAATGCTGCTCAGCACCCCACGTTCCTTCCTGCCGCCCTGCAGCAGCTATCTCCCTGGAGCTGCCAGCAGGACTTTACCACTCCAGTTCCCACCGCAGTGTCCCTGCCTGGGTGTCTCTGCATGGTGCCAGGGGCCTCGGTGCCCCTCTTTCTTCCACACCCACCCACACCAGGTCTTCCACTTTCCTCCCACAGCCTCTGGATACAGCACATGCCATGGAATTGGGACAGATGTCAGATGGGCTTTGAGACCAAGGTTTGTCACCCCAAAGGGGAATCTGAGCCAGAGAGAGTGAGGGGCTCACCTGAGGTCACACAGCAAGACTGAGGCAATCAAGGTTACAGCTGCAGACTGCCGACCCCCTCCCAGCCCTGGCTCTGACCACCATCCACAGGGCCCCAGGGCATCCCTCCTCCTCAGAGGGCAGAGAGAAAACAGGCTGTGGCCCCACCTCCAGAGGCAGGGCCAGCCTCGGGGCTCCTGGGCCCAGGAACTGGGAGGCCCTGGCTTCTGGGAGGTAAAGAGATGCTGGGGTGGGGCAGTCTGAGGTCATGTGCCAGCCTTCCATACTTTCTCATCCACACGCCCACCCCTCTCTGACTCAGCGCTAGGTGCTGCTAATGAGCAGGCTGGAAGACAAAGAGGCCTGCCCTCCAGCCCAGGTGCCCAGCCAGACACCAGCCCTGCCAGCTGCCCTATTCCCTCACAGCCTCGAGCTCCTTGTGTGCAAAATGGGTATAACAGAACCCGTTCATCACTGCACTTTGCAGGATGCAGACAGCCTGTGAAGCACTCAGCCCAGGGCCTCCAGAAATGTCACTATTAATCATAATAGTGCTCGGCTTATAACAGCCATTGTAGGACACTGTTTAAAATTTTTATTGGCAGGTATAACTTTTACAGTTTCAAAAAATCCAATAAAGATTTTTTTCTAACCAGGACAAGAATCACAAAATAATAATAATGATGGTTAGAGGGCCGGCCCATGGCTCACTCGGGAGAGTGCGGTGCTGATAACACCAAGGCCACGGGTTCGGATCCTATATAGGGATGGCCGGTTAACTCACTGGCTGAGCGTGGTGCTGACAACACCAAGTCAAGGGTTAAGATCCCCTTACCGATCATCTTTAAAAAAAAAAATAATAATGACGATGATGATGGTAAGGTCTTCAACAGACAAAGATGAGACAAAAAAGCACCCACAAGTAGGAAGAAACAGCACAGGCAAAGGAGGCAGGGACGTGTGCATGTGTGCATGTGCATGCGTGTGTGCATGTGTGTGCACATGTGGACATGTGTGCACATGTGCAGGGAACCCCCAGGAACCTGAGGTCCCATCTGACCTGGGCTGGACTCCCTTGTCATGATCCTCAGCCTCTGCTGCCACCCACAGCCATTCGTTGTCCCCCTTTGTGGGCCTCTGCCAGCAACGTCCCCCAGAATTAGGAGGTAAACACACCGCAGTCAGAAGCAGGACTCACCTCTCTGCCGCAACACACACATGCAGATTCTTCAAGTGGCCCCAGAGGTGAGTCCATGAAAAAAAAATCCCCACTTTCCAGTTGTATAAACCAAGGCTCAGACCAACTAAATGGCTCATGAGAGGTATTTCACTCCATCAACACAAACATATTGAGCCCCTATGCAGGCTGTCACAGAAGGGGCCTGCCTGCGGGGTCCTGATTCCCTTATTTGCCCAAGAGGGCAGCCTGTGAATTCTGGGAGCAGGGTTGAGTGTCCGGCTCTGGGCCCAGCCACCACTGTGCTCTGCAGCCTCAGGAAACAACTACCCACCCCAAGCCTCCGTCTCCATGTGATATCTGCAAGAAGGTAGTGGGCTCCACCCAGCTCTGAAGAGGCCACTTCCCAGGACACGGGGCCAGGGTGAAACACACACACTATCTATTGGGGTTTGTTTTGGAGATCAGAACCAAGCCTTTCAGTGAGCCGGTTGAATAAGGCAGTGATCTGTGGATCTGAGGATGGCTTTGGCCTCCAGTTGACTAGATCCTTGTCTCCAAGGGCTGCACCCTTTGGGACTAGTGACCCAGAGGGACCCCTGTACCAGCCTATCCTCTTAACCCTGCCCCCAGAACTCTCGAAGTTTACCAGGTGTGCCTATCCACAGAGAACTTACTGCATGTTGGACAGCCTATTTAATCCTAACAGGTATTATCATCTCCATCTCACAGATAAGAAAACTGAGGCTCAGGGAGACTCAGTGACTTATCCAAAGGCACACAGCCTGGAAGGGGAAAGAGATGGGTGTTTTGAACCTTGTTTCACTCCGAAACCTGCACAAAGCTCCCACCCCATAAAGCCTCTTCATCCCAATGGCCTCTCACGAAGCAATACAATACAATTTACTAAGCCATCATTTTACATTCTCTTGCTGGGTCCTTGCCTAGTGCCAAGAGGCAGGCAAAGAAGGCTTTACTATCCCCATTTTACAGATGAGGAAACTGAGGCTCAGAGAGGCAAAGTGACTTTCCAAGGTCACACAGTTGGTGTGCTTCTGAGCCAGCACTGGGGTCTGGGGTCTCCAGCCTCCACTCGGTCCCACCTGGTCAGAGCTGGCAGAGAACCTTCACACTCACTGGACCCTTACTTGTCCATCTTCTGTTGGGCCTCAGTTTTCCTACGTCTAAAATGGATGGGTAGGTCCCCATCAGCTCAGCTGACCTAAAATCTCAACGACAATCTAATCAGGGCCGCCCTAGCCCCAGAATGCTGGCCACGGCACCCACTCTGAGCTGCTGGTGAGTCAGCTCTGACCAAGAGCTAACCGCAGCCCCCTCAGGATGACAGAAGGACTGGGGGGAGGACAAGGCAGCACCCCACCTGAGAACAGGGCACCATCTCCACATGGGCACACAGGCTCTGGGTTCAAGTTCCAGCTTCACTACTCACTGGCTGTGTGGCCTTCGCCAAGTCATTTCTCCTGTCTGAGCCTCTGTTTGCCCCTCTGCAAAATGGCGCAACAGTATCTACCTGACCAGGTTATGAGAAGATCAATGAGCTTATGAGCATAAAGCACTTCACCCAGGCAAGGGGGAGGTATGTCACTAATGGGGCGCCATAAAGTGTCTCTTGTCCAAGATTCTTCTCACCCAGAGAGAGGCCCTTTAAAACAGGCTGAACAACCCCCAGCCTGGCCCACCCTCAGGACCAGCACCAACAGCAGCCAAGGCAGCCGGAAGAACGTTAATCTTCGATTTTCCAGACTGACAGAGTTAAGGATCACACTACTTCCTGTGCAGATAGCATGACTGGGCAAGAACTGGGGAGGTCTCAGGGTGGCCTGAAGTTCCCCGGAGCCTTGGGGAGCTGGGAGAAGGTGTAGTGGGCCCATTATGCAGATGGGGAAACTGAGGCTCAGAGAGAAGGGGCTGAGGATGAGAGGAAGGATGCAGGGGTCCTTGCAGAATGGACCTAGAAAGGCATATCCCGGAAGTCTCTAATGCCAAGTCAAGGAGTTTCTTCTTTGTCTTCTCATGGCCCTCCCTGAGCCCAGACCACCCCCACAAATCCTCAGCTCGGTCTTGGGGCAGGTGGTATTGGTTTTCGCATAATGTTTCAGAGGAGGAGACTAAGCCCCCCAAAATGAGATCCCCTGCCAAGTCACTCAGCTGAGGAGCAGCAAAGGTGGGATCTGAGCCCAGGTCCAGGACGAGCCTAAAGCAGTGCTCCATGCTGATGATCAGGTGCCAAGACAAATGACAATCTCCAGTTGTGATCACACGCAGCCTTGTGTCAACCATGGGGGACTTACATTGGACCCAGCCCCAGTTTGGCCCAAGCTAAGGGAACTGTGCCAGACCTGTCCCTGCTCATCTGGTCCCTCCAGTGGGCTCCAGGGACATACCTCACCCACGAGGCCCAGCCCGGTTTCAGGGTTTCAGGACTGCAGGGCTGAAAGGTTTGCCGACTGAAACCAGGCAGGTGACAGCACCCTGCAGGGTGGGGCAGGATCAGAACCTGCCTGCCTGGTTCCCAGAGCACTGGGGAGCAGGTCCAGGGTGGAGAGGTGGGGGAGGCAGCTAAGGACACCACCCCCCTCCTCTCCACCCCACAACCCAAGCACCACCATCTCCTTCATCCATCTGGGACGGCAGGGAGAGCTTGAGTCCAGAGAGGTGATGACACTCTCCCAGGGTCACACAGCATGTCTCAACAGAGCTGGGTTGGCATGTCAGGCTGCCAGAGCCTAGCCTAGGGCCTTTCTACTCGACCACCCCTATTGTCACTATTAACAGATGTTAGCAGCAGCCACTTGTCCAGCATCATCTCTGTGCCCAGCACGGTATTCCATGTTTACACACATTATTTCATGCATTGTACCCACTTCACAGAGGTGGACACTGAGGCTCAGAGAGGTTAAATGACTTCTCTGGAGACACACAGATTATAAATGACATGGATCCAGAACAGTCTGAGTCTAACAGGGAGCTCAAATTTGGGCCAATCCATCTCTTGCCCACCTCCCAGACTGCTGGCCTCTGGAGGCAGGACCTCCATGCAGCACTGGCCCTGTGGGTGGCCTCTGTCAGAAGAGCTGACATGCTGCTCCTGCTCAGGACCTGTAATCAGGAGGGAAGCTGGGAGTAGGGGGTAATGACAGGCTCCATCAGCCAGCAAGAAAGGAGGTTGGCAGTCTGCCTATGCAAAGAGCCTGAACTAGCAACCAGGAACACTGCAGAGCCAAAGCCAGGGAGGGGGTAGGACAGTTGAGTGACCCCCATTCCCTGTCAATTCTTGTCCAGGAGGGGAAGAGTAGCAGAGAGGGCAGGGGACTGATCCAAGGTCACTCCCCAAGTCACCCCTGGAAGAAGGGGTGGGTTCAGAGCACATGTACTACAACAGCAGGTCGCTGGAACCTCACTTCTGGGCCCAAGAGGAACAGGCCCTGCTGGATTCCCACCCAGTCACGTCCTGCTCCCCAGCACAAGGTCAGCAGGGTGAGGTGTGCTTCTTAGCTGACTAGGGGCTGGTCAAGAGGCCAGCACAGCTCAACCAAGCCTGCACCACTAGTCACTGTCCCCTCTTATGCCTGCCACAGCCTCCACATCTCTGCCCCTTTCACTCCTGGCTCCCTCTGATCTTTCCCACACACCGGGGCCAGAGGGGAATCACCTGAATCTCCCCTGCTCAAAAACCTTCCATGGCTCCCATTGTCTTTGGGATAAAAGCCAAGTTCCTTAGTATGTCCCAGGACCCTGAGTCGTCTGGGGTCTTGCACAGGCTGCTCCCCAGGCCTGGAACACTTCCCACTCTTCTGCTGAGCTCATTCCTCAGCTCTTCCACTGTACGTCCCTTCCCATGCAAAGTCCCTGAGCTGGGTTGGTGACCCCCACTTACTCCCACAGCTCCCGTTGATCTCCCAGTGGGTAAAGGTCTGTTCTTTGTCAGGCTCTCCCAGACAGTACCTGCTGCAGCTAGGACTGGGCCTGGCACATAGTAGACAAGGGAAGGAAGCCCAGAGCACAAGGCCAGAGGAACGATCTTGAGCCAGGCCACGCCTGCAGGGAGCCTCCACCCTCATTGAGCAATGAAGCTCCATACACACCCCAGAAATTCCTCACCACAGAAAGGGAGGCTTATACCCCACCCAGGGGCCTTGGCTGGGTGCTAGGGGTTAGGGAATGTGCACAGCACTGTCCTTCTTCCTTGGGAAGGTGGTTGCCACATGAGGTTTCCCTCCCTGCCAGCCTGAGGTGCCCCGAAGGGATCCTCCACTAGGTCACCCCTTCCCAGAGGCCAGTTATTAACAAGGAAAAACCTCTTGCCGTAAATACAGCAACCCACAGCATGCCAAGGCCTAATAATGATGGCCACCTGACCATGTGTGTGCCAGCTCTACGCTAGGAGCTTTATGGGCATCTGTCCACCCTCAGGGACAAACGAGGAAAGAAGGCATGGCGCAGTTAAGGAAGGAACCCGCCTATCATGGCACAGCTAGAGGGCACCATGGGGGCTGGAGACACCTCACTCCTGCCCCACGGACCAGGCACTCTGGGGGAAATTTACTGCAGTTTGACATTCAGCCCTGACAACAGCCCCCGGAGGTGGTACCAGTATCACCCCCCCATCAAGGAAACTGAGGCTCTGAGGTCCAAGAACATGTCCAAGGTCAGTCACCTGTCCAGCAGAGGAGCTGGAATCCCAGCTAGGTTTTGAACTCAGGCTGGTTGAACCTAGACTCCAAGAGCCGTGGAAACATCCAGAAGATCATCATGAGGAGCACTGTGTAAGGGATTTTGCTGGACTCCAATAGGCCCAGCAGACCGTGCACTCACCCATCACCACAGTCTCAGCACCTGGCATGGCACCTGGCACATGACAGTTCCAAACAGGTCGCACTGAATCAAATCTAAGATCCATGATCTCGACCCTGTCTCCCTTCCCATCCCCCTATCCTGGCCATGTCCTAACGCCCTGCTTTCAACTATGCCGTGCCCCTGGCTAGAGCACCCTTCCCCTCATTTCCACCGTTCAAAATCTTAGCCAGACTCAAGGCCCTGCTCACACATCAACTCCATCACCATGCTCTGCCGTTCTCCATTTGCATGTAATTATAATAATAATTGCAGCATGAGCTAATGCATGTTACAGTTAGGCCAGTGCCAGGCACAGAGGCAGCTCCCAGTATATGTTAACAATTATTGCCAACATTATTTCATTTAACCCTCACGGGGATGGACTATTAAACTCACTCTATGGATGAGGAAGCTGAGGCTCAGAGAGGCTAAGTGACTTGCCCAACATCACACGGGTAAGAGCAAAACTGGGATGTAAACCAAAGTCTACTTTTGTTTACTGCTCTATCCCAGCACCTAGAACTGTGCCAAAAGGGAGAAAAAGTTGGGATATATTTATTGATTCTCTGCTGGGATATTCCTCACTCTACTGGCAGCTACCCAGGTTCATCACGTTCACATCTGTATCCTTGGCACCTAGCTCAGAACTGGCCTTGGTGGATGAGGGTGGGCTTCTCACAAAGGCAGGTATGTTTCGGAGCCAAACTCAAAACAAGAAGCAAACCCTGAGCTCAGAAAGGTATCTCTGAGGCTCAGTCTCCTCATCTGTAAAATGGGTATAATGTCATAGTTCCCCCCCCATCCCCCACCTCACGCAGTGGCTGGGGGGCCTCAGGAGACATTGGCTTTTGTTGGCTTCTGTTGTTAGCAACAGTTAAAGGGCCAGGTGAACTGTATAGACACATGGCTGTTTTCTTAACCTTTGTCAACAGTAGAATCCCTGCCCTGGCATGTTCTCTCATTAATGAGCCAACCTCATATGCTGATAACAGACCACTAGAACTGGGAATGCCCTCTGAGATCAAGTCCAAGCTTGCCTTTGGACAGATGGGGAAACCGAGGCTAGGGGAATGGGGAAGAAGCTGCCTGAGGTCCCAACACCTGTTAGTGGCCCAGCACCTCTGATATCAGCTTGGGGAGAAAGAAGTCAGTGGGACTTTTGTACCCAGAGGAGAAAATCTGGCCTCCAGTTTTGGGGTCTCTGATCTGGAATGTTCTCCCAGGGTCTACACCTTCTACCTGGCAAACTTCTCCTCCTCCTCCCTGGCTCAAATGCCACCTCCTCAGGAACTGTCCCCCAGGTCCAGGTCCCCCTGCCACCACACCCTGCCCTCTCCTTGGCGCTCTTCTCAAGCACAGCTACCACAGCCTTTGGGAATGGCTTCCTCAACCACGGCTCCCCACAGACCCAGACCTGTTCCCTGCTGTCTCCTCAGCACCCAGCTCCTGCCTGGCCCAGGTGGGTTGCTCAATAAACAAGTGCTGAGTGACAGACCCCTGAGCAGAAGGTCACCCAGTGTCAGATGCCAAAATGGCCACCTGGGCGGCCACTGTGTGTCAGGGAAGGATGTGTGGAGGCCAAGGCTGGCTGGGTCACCTCAGCAGGAAGGCAGGTTGGGGGCGAGCTGGTGGAGCCAGGAGAAGTCAGCCAGGATTTCTCACAAAGCTGCCTTTAAAAGGCTCCATGTTAGCAAATGTTTAACCAGGGCTCAGCTATGACCAGGACAGGGAAGGGCGGGCACGTAGGGGGCAGCCCAGGGAAATGCCAGGAAAAAGGCAGACTGGGGACCCGCCCCTGGGGCTGCCCTTTCCTTTACACCTCGAGGCCGCCTCCATGGGAGGAAGTCGATTCCCATCTTGACACAAACAGAGAGAAACAAAAGCCCTCTCATCCCGCCCTGCCCGCCTGGCGCTCCTGGGCCCACGGCCTACAGTTGGCGGCTTGTTCTGGGAGCCCAGGGCCCAGGCAGCCCTGCTCTCTGGGAACACAGACCAAGCTGGGCAGGGTGGAACAGCGGTGCCAAGGCCCCCCGGCAGCATCACCCACCCAGGGCAGGCCAGCCCACCCTCACCCACCCTGGCCTGCCCTGGGGGCAATGCCAGGCCCACACCCCAGGCAGTGCTCAGCAGCATGCTGCAGGTGGGCTCCCAAGGCTCCTTCCTGCACCGTCCCCTGCCACAGCCACACCCCAAACCAAGAAGCCATGAAAAAGGGGTCCAAGGCAGCTTGGAGGACCTCCCCTCCAAACCACAAGATGCCCCAAGAGGCCCGACTACCTCACACTGTACATCCTCCCCAACCCTCTGCTCAATGCCCCCCAGTTTTGTGGTCCAGTGGTATCTACTCTGAGCCTCAACTTTCTGCTCTGTGCATTGGGCATAATTAGACGGCTGTTGTTGTCGTCAGGATTGGAGGTACTTGCTGGGCACACAGCAGGTGGCTGACCTATGACAGCAGTTTTAGAAACCCTACGCTCCACCCCCTCACTGCTGTGGACTTTTTCTCACTGACATCCTGTGCCTCCATTCCTTCGTCACCCTCACACCCCCACTGGAGCCTGGGTCCTTATAACATGGGGCCTGGCTACCAGTCGAAACTGCCCCAGACCACAGGAGGGCGCCCCCATGCTACAGTCCCCCGATATCCTTCTCTCAGCCCAAGTTCAGAGCACAGAGCTGGACTGGGGACCGTGGGCACTCTGCCCACAGCACACGCGCATTGGCAGGTACCCACCACGGGCCTGGACCCCTGTCTTAGGCCCGTTTGAGAACCCACCACCAAGTTTCCCCTGGCCAGGAAAAGTTTCATGTTCATTCATTCATTCATTCAGCAACCACAGGGGACAAGATACTCAGGAGACAGCAAGACAAACCCAGCCTCTGCCATCAAGGGGACACCATGCTAACAAAGGAGACAGACTGTCAACAAAAAACTACAATGGGTAAGTGCCCAGACTGGGAGCGAGAAGCACATGAAGCCTAGAGGAAGGTGACTGGCCCAGTTGCAATCAGGGAAGACTTCCAGAGGGAGGCGGAACCTGCGATATGAAGAGGTGCTAGCCAGGTGAAGGAGGAAGCTGGGAAGGGAGAGCATGCCAAGCAGAAGGGCCAGGAAAGGCAAAGATTTGGACATGCAATAAAGCATTAATCCATTCCATAAAATACAGTATTTATCTGTATGTCCTCTGCCAAGAAGGGCACTTTCCCTGAGCAGTGTAGTGTTCAAGGTTCTGGAATCAAATCTCAGTTCAAATACTAACTCCATCACTCGCTGGCTGCAGCTTAATTTGAGCATGTGGCTTAATTATCTCTGAACCTCAGTTTCCTGAGTTGTAAAATGGGAGAAGCAGCAGTACCAACCCTGTCGGGTTGTCATAAGGGTTCGATGAAATGGGTGAATCCACAGAGCCTCAACAAACGAGGCCTTGTATTATCAATGGTACTGACTAAAGAACTGGAAGGAGTTCCCTCTGTCTGAGGGTTGGTGACCAGGAATGAGTGATCAGGGTGGACAGTGAGATCTCTCACAAGTGCTAAAGCAGTTTTCTGTGATGTGTTTCATGCCACAAAATGGAGACCAGCAAAGGGCAACTGGAACAGCAGCTACCCGGTCCCCTAGGAAGATAGTCAAGGGATGGAAAGGTGACACTTTTGGGGTCCGATCTTTCTGGGTTCTTGTCCCTCAGAGGTTAATTAATTAGAAAGAGGAAGTAGAAAGAGAAACATCAGTGAAGCAAACACCCAAACTAACCGCACGCCACCAAGCCTTGGCCGACCACAGACCCTCTGCTCCACTGCACCATGGGTGGTGGAGGCTCCAGTCTCGCACTTCTCTCCCTCAGCCGCTGCGTCAATCACCAGAGATGGCACCAGCTGGAAAATCAAGGGCCCCTGAGTCCCTACTCAGCTCTGTCACCAACTCAGCTGTGGCCCTAGGCAAGCTCCTTGTCTCTCCAAGCCTCTGCTCCCCATAGGTAGCCTCCTGGGCCAGATAAGTCTAAAGGGAGAGACTAGATGGGAAAGTTCTTTGTTGACCACGTGCCCTGAACCCCTCGAGGGCTCTCCTGGTGTCTTGTATTTCTCTCTCTGTTTCTTTTTCTTGTCTTATTGCATTAACTAAGACATCCAGATTAATGCTAATGAAAATACCTGCAGGGTTTCAACACTATGCCTCAGACTTGCTTAGTAGGTGATGAATGAAGCTGTAGAGGGCTGAGTACCAGGTAGGGGCTGCTAAGGCAAAGGGAGGGGGACTTTGCTCCTCTCCCCAAATCCTAAGAGTTCGATTATTCCCTGGGAAAACAGATGCTGGGGAAGCCCAGCCATAGCCAAGCCCAGGCCAAACTGGAGCCTGTTCTCAAGACAGAGAGGGGCTGGCTAGCTCACTTGGTTAGAGCAGGGTGCTGATAATACCAAGGCACTAAGTCAAGAGCACCAGCCAGCCACCCCCCAAACATTGGCTGGATGCCAGTTGGCAAGGAGGTGTGGAGAGGATTGCATCCCCGGAGGGAGGTTAGCAGTGAAAACACAAATTTTGGAGCCAGACAGACCCAGCCCTGCCACTGACCATGACCTTGCTGAGTCTCAGTTTCTTTAGCCATAAAATGGGTATAAAAATAGTACCCACCTGAAAGGGCTGTTGTGAGTACTAAATAAGATGATGTGTGAGAAACACTTGGCACCCTGCCTGACCAACGGTAAGAGCCCAGTAAATGCCAGCTGCTGTTCTAGTAAGAACTAATAACTAATAGTTATTAGTTGTGCCAGTACTGTGGCCCTACCCTGATGGAAACGGGCAAAACACAGAAACTCAAGCCCCACACATTTCATTAGCCAAATGCCCTCTAATGCCAATGTCCTTTTCACTAAGTCCAAGCCAGACTTCTTCCCAAGCTGCCTCAGAACCCCAGACCCCTCCCTGCCTAACCATCACCCATCTGCCCACCCACCACATACACTGCTGCCTGCAGCTTCCAGCTCCCAGGGTCCTGCCAGCAAGTGAGGTGGGGGAGGGATTCTGTCTTCTATATGCCAGGCAGGAAGAGACAGAGGGAGAGAAGTGAAGAAAGGGAGGGGGAAGATGAGCCAATATGAAAATTCACCCATGTGCTTGCAGCTGGGCCAGAAGGAAACCCAATCCCAGGCTGGAATGCCGAGGACCCTCGGCATGGAGATGCTTTCTGCAGACTGAAGATGGAAAGTTTATTCAAACAACAAGACTCCCTTGGCCTGCCCCTCTGAGCTTGGCCAGCAGTGGGCCCTGACCTGCCCTTGGGTCACCAGCTGGAGGTCTCCTCAAGCTCCAGAAGGGGAGATGGGAGAGCAAATCCCCTCAGGGGCCCTGCCAGCCTCTGGTTCCTATCACTGGCACTTGCATGACTGCCATTTGTGTTTCATGGGAGCCTCTGCTCAGCCAATGGGCTCCAAGTTCTGCACCTGCTTCCCTGGGGGTCCCTAGAGGGTGAGTAGGGAGGGGTTCACTGTCTCCCCATCATTGGGTAGTGAAATGGGGAGGTGACATAGGGCTACAAGCACTGGGCCCAAAGTCCAGGTACCTGACTGTTGCTGGGTGACCTTGTGTAAGCCCCTCACCTGTCTCCTCATCTGCCATGTGAAAGGGCTGAACACCATTGTGCTGGCCCTTCAAGGCCCTGACAACCTCCAACTGTGACATAAGACAACGTTCCTTCCCAACACATCGGCAGGCCCAGTGGAGCCCACCATTCAGCCTTGATCAAACTGATCCTGAGTTCCACCTGTCAGCCTAGGGCACTGATAGGCACTCTCCCTGACCGTCACCAGCCCCCATTCAGGTCAGAACCCCCTGGTCGCCATTAGCACAACTTTTCTTTAATAATTCATTGTTTAGTGTCTGTTTCCCCCACAAGGGCAGGGACCCTGTCACCTAGCACAGCACTTAGTACATAAGTATTTGTCCACTGACTGTGTGAGATCACAACAGAGCTCTGCAACTCAGTCTCTGAGATAACTTAAGACGCAGGAGGAGGATGTGGTTTTCCCAGAAAGGTTAACTTCCCAGAAAGATTAACTCTGGCTTGGGGACAGAGCCACCCAGCCCCCAGAGACAGTGTTAACCAGGAGCTCTCCAATCAGGCAGGGCTCTTCCTGCACAGGTGGAGGTGGGGCTGGGCGTAGGACTGGAGCTGGAGACAGCCAGCCAGCCCAATGTCACACATCAGCAGCAAAAAAGGTCACCCATCACGCAAACCGAGGTGGTCACCTAAGCTCTGATCCTCAGTTTCCACTTCCTGCTCGGATCCTGTCAAATGATCCGGCACCTGCAAAGAGCCTGGGAAATTGGAGCTGAGCAGATCCTGCACTTCAGCCTCCGCTGCCCCCTCCGGCCTGTCGTGGGTGGCAAGGCCCGGGCCTGCCAGCCACTCACCTGGGGCAGGCACACCACTGTGCTTCTGTGTCCCCAATAGCAGAAGGGAAGCCAGTGATACCTGCCCCACAGAGACAGGTGTCATGGCACTTTGAAAAACAACCACCGAAGTGTGCACATGGGAGGTGCTGCCACCACAGCAAGAGCCATGGCACCAATTTCTGGCACGTTTTGGTTCCCTCAATCCCTGCGCTCTCTCTGCTTTGGGCTTTTGCAGAGCTGCCCCTCTGCCTATAACTCTCTCCTCCTCCTCCATCCTTTAGGTTTCAATTTAGATGTCGCCTCCTTTAAAGGCTTCCATGACTCTCTAAGTCTGGCCTGGTACTTCTCCCTGGGCTTCCAAAGATGCCCTTAGTTCCCAGTTCCACTGTGACTCAGGCTGGGTCTATCTTCCCCAGATGGGGGTCCTCAGGAAGGTAAGAACCATGGCCACCTCCCCACCCAGGACCCCCAGTCCCAGCACACAGCCTGACACCGAGCAGGCTATAAATGATGGTGGAATCAATGGGTTAATGCCACAACAATGATAAAAGCTTTGTGACATAGCGCCATTCACAACAATGAAAAATACAAACAACCCAACTGCCCAATGATAGGGGTTTGGCTGAGCAAGTTAAAATACAGAATACTGGGCATAATGGAATATTCTGTAGCCTTTTGATAAGCTGTAGGGAAGCAACATGTTTGCAGATGACCACAACCCACTATTAAGGTAGAAGAACAGATTATGCATGAGGAATATGCCTGAAAGCCATTATTTCTGGGTGGTAGGATCATCAGTGATTTTCATTTTCTTCCTATTCCTTATCTGTATTTTCCAAGGTTTTTTTTGACCACTATATATTGCTTATGTAATAACAGCAGCAGCAATATAGGGGAAGCTCAAAGTTGAAAGATCAAGCCTCTGGGGCCATGAGGACATGACCTTTGGCAGATGCTGGCAGGTAGGAGCCACCGGAGGTCTGAGGGAGAGGTCAGAGTTCACCTCCAAGCAACCCAATCTAATACCACCTCGTCACTTGAGTCCAGGCTTCCAGGCCCAGCACTCTGGTACTGCAGAAGGGCCAGGAACAGAGAGGGTCGGGAACCCAGAGGGAGGGTCAGCCTGTCCAAGGGTGAACCCCTCACCTCAGCCTCTCCAGGCCTCACCCTCAGGGCTCAAGAGCAAGCACAAAGGGCTCGAAGCCAGTGAGTCACCCTGAGAGGAATACACGCGGGAGGAAGGAAGCTGTAGGGGGCTGCACGCACGTCTTGCATGCGGTCTCAGACATGGCGGGGCCCAAACCACTCCTTCCTCTACGAGTGGAGGGGAAGTCGGACCACCCAGGGCCCTCTGAGCCCTCCTGCATCTGCCCCACCCACCCTCTGTGACCATCTCCCCACCTACACACACACTCTGCACCTACCAAGCCCTTCATCCAGAGAGCTCTGGGTCCCTGTGCTGTGAGGACAAAGGACCTTGCAATGGCATTTATCCATTCATTCACTGCTGGGGTGTTAACTTACACTAATGTTAATTATAGTTATCGATTACTGAGCTTTTACTGTGCTTTACAAGCATAATATAATAATCTTTACAAGCCAGTGAATGGTTATTATTATTCCCATTTTACAGCGAATGAAACTAAGGGGTAAAGAGCTACAATAACTGTCCTCAGGGCACTTGGCCAGCAGCTGGTAGAGCAAGTTCTGATCTGTGAGGCCACACTGTCCTCCCCAGGGCCCTGATAAGTGAGCCCTCCGGGTGCTCATACCACAGACAGGAAGGAGTCAGAATCACATCTTGTAAGAAGAGCTACATGGGGTAGGCAAGGGGCTGTGGGAGCCCCGAGGTAGGGTCCCAACCCAACCCCCTGGGGTCGGGAAGAATATTCCTGGCTGCGGGGGGTTAGTCTGTGAGTTCTATAGGGCCTTTCAGGGTCTGGAACTTGACTCTGAGGGCACAGGAGGGTCTGGAAGGAGGTTGACACATGTTAATCAGTGAGGTCACTCCACAAACAGATACTCTCATCTCACCCCACCATGGAACCATGGGGCAGACTGAGGACCATAGGAGCGGTGGGTACACCCAAGGCCACACAGGTCTGAGCAGGTCTGAGGCTAGACCAATCTCCCATCCACAGAGCTGGACTCTCAGAAGACACACAGGGGACTGTAGGAAGAGAGAAAGGAGGGAGGGGCTCAGCCCCTAATCTCACAGGAAGTCTGCTGGGCCCCATCTGGGGGACACTCCAGGCCAGGCCAGCTGCCCAGCCCCCCGCCTGCAGGGCAGGCCCCAGAAGCAGCTCCTCTCAGATTCTGCCACAATCTCAACAGGAAAACAGGAAAGTTGAGCTGGACAGCCGTTTCTCACTGGCCTGGATTAGAGGTTTGGCCTCCCAAGACCAGGCAGACTCTCAGGTCACTGAGAAAGTAACCCCTCTGCACAGAGAGAGGGGTCCCCACCTCTGGGCAAAAAGAAACAAAGAGTTTCTGAGATCCTGGTTGGCCTCAGGTCAGGGAGACAGAAAGGGCTTAGTGTATTCAACCACATAGTCCAAATCATCTCCCCATCCCCACCATCCTCCTGGAGAGACGGGATTACCCCCCTTTTAGAGATGGGGGAACTGAGGCCCAGAGAGGAGACACCCCTTGACCAAAGTCACACAGTGAGCCATGGCTGTCCTGAGCTGAGCCTGGAGGGTTGTCCTGGCGGTCGGCCCTGGGGGTCGGGCATAGCTGCTCTCCCCCCTTTTCCTGCCAGCCTTATATATGGGAGTGAGGGTGGGAGTGGAGTGTAGATTTGGCTTTTTCTGACCCCACACAGCACTTCACTGTCTGCCTGTGGACAGGCCTGAGCTGTCTCCGCAGACACAGGCCTACCTGTGAAGCAGCACAGGGCCTGCTGTTTACTCAGCTTTCCAAATTATAACCTTTGCAGCCCCACCCAGCCCAATCCCTCCTTCCCTGACCCTGCCTGCCGTCTGGGAGTCCACTGGGAAGAGGGAGCCAGAAGTAGGAGGAGAAACTTCATGCTGGGGTCGGGGCCCTGGGCTGCACCCCAGTGCTGCTGCCTCTGAGACCCTGGGCACCTCCTTTCCTCTTTCTGCGCCTAAGTTTACTCAGTAATGAAAAGGAGGAGGGGTATGGTTAGAGATTTCAAAGGGTCTTCCCTGGCTAGGAGGAGGACGGGTCTGAGCCAGGAAAAGAAAAGCAGCCACTGCCCACCAGCAGCTCCAAACTCAAGGCTGGGGGACTGTCACCCCAAGTCGACCTTGAACAAACCTTCCCGGCAGCCACGGCTCCTACAGCCCCCATGGCTCCCACAGCCACCAGGACCTAGGCTCCCTACAGCTTAAGCTCTCTTCTCTTTTCTCCCATTTACCTCCCAGAGAACACTGGCCTTAAAACACAAAAAAGCAAAACAGAAGTGCGATTGTTAGCTCACTCCTCCTGTGATGTCTGGACGGACCCCTAAGTCCCTGACAGGCCGGGGCAAATGACACAAGGCTCTCCCAAGAACTCAGCTGAAATGGAATTGCCATTTACTGAAAACTTCCACTGGTGGGGAACTGTGCAGCACGCCTCCCAGAATCTCCACACACCCCAGAGGCAGGGATCACCGCTCCCATTTTACTGACAACTGGGGTCACACAGCTTCCAATGACGGAAACCTCCTGCCACCCAGTCAAGGCCAGACACATTGGATCTTGAGTTGGGATGACTGAGTGTTTAAAACCAACATGCACTCTGAAAAACATAAAGAACCATTCTCTTTGTAACACAACCCCTAGAGCATCCGGCTTGATGGAAGCTTCTCAGCTGGCACGAGTTCTACAAGATCAGGGCTCGTGTCACTGCTTCATCCCCAGTGCCCAGCTCAGGCCGGGCAAAGACAGCTTTCAGGGCAAGCTCTTCCATGGCAAGATTGCCTCATGTAGTAAATATCCGCTACACGAGTTCTACAAGATCAGGGCTCGTGTCACTGCTTCATCCCCAGTGCCCAGCTCAGGCCGCGCAAAGACAGCTTTCAGGGCAAGCTCTTCCATGGCAAGATTGCCTCATGTAGTAAATATCTGCTGGTCCTGCTCTGTGCTCTCGATGCAGCCCAAGGCCCACAGGTTCCCAAAAGGTCAGAGCTGGAAGGGCACTGGAGACCATCCTCGAGCCCAAGACATAGACAAGCACACGGAGGAGGATGGACTTGCCAAAGGTCACCTAGCACCTGCCCTGGGGCACCTGCCTCCCAGTCTGCACCCCACCAAAGGGATCCCGGCAGGTCGGGTGGATCAGAGGCAGGCGGAGCATGAGAGGGCACGTAGTTTCCTGCCCAAGGGTCTCCTCTTCTAGAAGGTGCTGCTTCACAAACAGCTGGACACAAATAGCTCTGTTCAGCATGGGGCAGGGGAAGATGGGCAGCAGCTGCGGTTGGCTTGGCCACAGATTGGAGGGTGAGAGAGTGGGGTTCATACCTTGCAAACCACAATTCATTCTTCCTCTGTCCCTCTTGGATGCCCAGCTACCTGCCCCTGAATGTGGACCCTCCAGTGCTCTGGCCCACACCTTGTACTTCTGATCCTCCTGAGAGGAGGGGCTCCCCTGGCCATGTCCTTCCGTGGACTCTACTCAGCAGCAGTGGGTGATGAGAACAGGAGCCGATGTTTCCTTGAACACAAAGAGCTGAAGCCACATCGCCTCACTGATCCCTCACAACTACCTAGCAGGTCTGGGCTACTGTTATGCCCACTTTACAGATGAGGAACCTGAGCACCAGAGAGGGGAAGGCGTGTGCCAACTGACGGGACAGTCGAGACAAGATCTCGAAACCAGGTCCTCAGATTCCAGCCCTCTTAGAAGGTTCTCATACTCAGGGCTGCCTAGGAAGGGAGTAAGTCTCCTGTCATCGGAGGGTGGGAGCAGAGGCTGTAGGTCCACTGGTCAGCCTTGATAAAACAACCTACAGGATCCATCAACCCTGTAGGGCCAAGAGTGATGAACGTCAGATCACCCCAACCCCACATGTCACCATCACCAAGGCCTGGCCACTCCATACCTCTATACCTACATGTCCCCTGACTATGTCCCGCCTCCACCTGCACTGATCTAGGCCCTGCCTCTCACCACTAGGTTCGCCTCCTAGGCTCTCACCACTAGACTCACTGTCCACCCCGTCTGTGCCATATCTGCCTAAAAAAGCCTCCAAGGCCTCCCCAGTATGTTCAGGACAAAGTCCCTTCCACTCAAGGCCAGTCCCTATGGCTCTCCCCATATCACACCATCCGTCTATCCTCTTACACCTTCCTGCAGAAGGTCTTCCCTTTGAGAACATTCCTTGCCAGCTAAGAAGCACCACATGGGCAGGGACCACATATGATTTTGTACACCAGCATGTCCCTATTTTTACATAGTAGCCCACCCAGCTTTGCTTTTGGAAGGTACTTCGAGACCCCTAGGAAAGGGTTTTCAGAGGCAGAGAATTCCCAAGAGCAGATACTGGTCTTGAGGTCACAGATGTGGAGAAAGGGCACAGAGAGGCATAGCCACTGGTCCAGAGTCACACAGCAGATGGTAAACAGGACCAGGCTCAAGACTTGCAAGTCTAATTCGGGACATGTTTCCATCTGTCTTTTTACCCTTTTATCCTCCATGCCCTGCCCAATGCCAACCACACAGTGACAATGCTGTTGAATGACCAATTCTGCTGTGTAACCATGGTCCCGTCTCACCACCTTCCATGTACCTGCTGAAAACTCCGGGTGTCCAGGGCCATAGGCTGGTACTCCTCGAACTGCAGCATGAGAAATTTCCAGAGCACGTGGCAGGGTGCTAGGGGTGCATGAAGCCACAGGACAGACCCAGCACATATCCCCAGGTGTCAAGTTTGCTCAATAAAGTAATAACCATAACAGCTACCATCTTTGTATTCTCACCACACACCAGCCCTGTGTCACACCATCCAGGGGCCGTCACACTTGATCCTCATGTCCCAAGAGGCCAGAACTATCATCCTCTTTTTACAGAGGAAACTGAGGCTAAGAGAGGGTGACCAACTTGCCCCAAAACACCAGTCCATCTAGTGGCAGAATCAGGACCCGAGACCAGACAGTCTGACTGCAGAGCCTTGCCCTGAAACCTTTCAGCCTCTCGGCTCTGGCTTCTTCAGACTTACCAGCCACTGTGTCACCAGACAGATCCCTTCACTCTATGGGCCAGAGGTAGCAAATCTCCAAAAGGCGAACAATCCTAGGGGGTAGATGCAGTGCCCTCAAGGGACAGGCACTTCCTGCTCTTCCAGTTTTAAAATCTGTGAAATCAGAAGATTGCAGCCTTCCGTGACTCAGGTCCTACGATCAGCAGGAGAGCAGCATGGCTTCGCTCCACCCTCAAGGGTTTTAAACCTCAGCATCTGTCCTCCTCCTTCCTTAAAACTCTACCCAGCTCCATCCACAGAAAACCCTTCTTCCTCAGGCAGGGAAGCGGAGGGGGTGGGGCAGGGGAAGGAAGAAGCAGCTCAGGAATTTCTGCAACCGCAGGATGATGCTTCAAGGAGACCCAGGGTGAAGTGAGTCATGAGATCTGCCTGCGGAGGAGGAGGGGGCGACTCGAAGGAGAATAGGGCTGGTCAAAGAGAGACTGTGGGTCTCAGACTGACTAATGATGGGTAGGATATATTTGTGCAACCCGCGGGAGCCTCTGACACATGCCGCTCTGTTCCCACTCGGCTCCTCCTCCTCCCTCTCCCTCCCCAGGCCTCCACCGCCTGCCTCTCTTCAGGGCTAGCCCCTCTTCTTCGAGGCCTTTCCCACAGACCTATGTAGACACAGTAGAGCATGGTTTTCATAGCTAAGGCCTTGGACTCCCCTGTCTGAGCCCACCACTGAGGTGAGAATTCAATGAGATAATACAAGCAGAGGAAGGCCCGGCACCTAGTAAGTGCTCAGTCAAACGATAAGCTGACCTTACGGTTATCATTCAGAGCCTAGTTACTGCTCCTGCCTAATCCATCAACCACCCTCCTCAGACAGACAATTTATCAGTCCCTGCATGCCACGAGCTAGGGAAGTAGCCAGAATATGTGGCCACGCACCCAGAGGCCACGATCATCAGTCCACTCCCCAGCTCATGGGCAGTCCCTTCAAGCCCACTAGCCCTGAAAGGGTGCGCAAAGGTGTCAGGGCTCCCAGAAAAAAGCGAAGTAGCCAGAATATGTGGCCACGCACCCAGAGGCCACGATCATCAGTCCACTCCCCAGCTCGTGGGCAGTCCCTTCAAGCCCACTAGCCCTGAAAGGGTGCGCAAAGGTGTCAGGGCTCCCAGAAAAAAGCGTCCCTTGAAATGCCCAGATTGGTGGAAGCAGGGTTGGGAGAGGGCAAGGCTGGAAAATGAGTCTGTCTTGAGTGGGGAAGCTGATCGGAGCTGGAAAGGAAACAAACACATGACTCAGTCTGCCCCGAAATACCAACATATAAGAAAAACCCCAAAGTCCAGCATTAGAGGAAAGACTAAGAAAACGTCTCTCTGTCCTCGGACAAAACAAGATGTAGCCTTTGGGAATGCATGCAGGGAGGTTTTAATGACCTGGGAGAGATGTTTATTATAAATCACTTAGTGAAAGGAAAGACACAAATTTGAGTCATGGTCCTAGCGGTGTTTAACAATAAACGGGGAAGGGAAATACTACTAAAGAAGAAAGTGGTTATTGTAGGATGATGGTGGATGAGTGATTCCTATTCTTGTCTTTCTACTTCATTCTTTGGGCAGCAGGGAGGTGAGCCGTGGCCCAGTTTGGGTTTAGAAAGGTCTCTTTGGCAGCATGTGTGGGAAGGACTGGAGGCCCCCAAGGAGGCTGGGGCAGCTCTGTGTGGGCAAGGCTGGAGCACAGGCTACAGCGATGGGAAGGAACGGAGTGGAGGGGACTAGAGGAGGCTGAGAGGAGGGAGCGAGAGGGCAGGGTCAAAGCCAACAAAAGCCCGTTATGTAAGACCGATACAAGAGACAGCCGAATCCCCAGACACTTCACCCCCAGGGGCTGACCCAGCCTCAGCTGAGGGCAGTGGCCCAGGCCCTGCTTCCGGCCAGCCTGGTCTCTCTGCAAAGCCCAGGATGACAATCAGGAAGCCACACATCAGGGTGGGGGTGGCCGAAAGCAGAACACCTCCATCCCTTCCCTCCTGGCACATATAGCCAGTTCCCAAACGTGGAGAGGTGGATTTTTAAAATCAATTGGAAAAAGGCATTATTTGTTCTGCTCAACAAACAGAGATCCCCTTTTTCTCATATCTGATTGTCAAAAAGAGTGACAACACTCAGTACTAAGGTACGTCTTAGCAGGAGGGTGTCAAATGTTGGCTACCTTTTCAAAGGCTATTTGTCAATATATCAACATGCTGCCCATGAGTCCTGTCTGGAGGCTCTCTGATCCTGGAACCTTGTGCAGGATGTGTAGAAGGAGGCTCAAGCAGCACCGCGAATACTCACAAAACCCTGGACACAACCCACATGTCCACTAATAGGGGACTGGGTAAATAAACTGCGCCATGCACAGAAATGAGCCCGCTAATAAAAGTACAAGTAGATTCATGTGTTCTGACATGATAAGATGTCCACAATTTACTAAGCAAAAAAAAAATCAAACCACAGGAACATATAATAGGATCTCTTTTTATAAACAGAGCTATCTTAAGTGTGTACACAGAGAGAGGTATGTTTGGAAACGGTGACACACCAAACTTAAATGATTTCTTCCGGGAAGTGGGGTGGAAAGGAAAGGAGATGGGGGAGTTTTCATTTTTACTTACCCTCCTAAACTGTGCGTGCATTACTTTTGCAATTAGACAAAGTTAGCAGGGAATGCTTGGAGCTGGGAGGACTTGGGGGGAAACAGGAGTAATTATTAATGGGTACAGGGTTTCCTTCAGGGGTGATGAAAATATTCTAAAATTGATTGTGGCAGAGGTTGCACACCTCTGTGCATACAATAAAAACCACTGAATTGTACACTGTAAGTGGGTGAATTATATGGTAGGTGAATTATGTCTCAGTAAAACTGCTATTTAAAAAAATACTTACAAGGGGAAAGGTGAGCTCCAATAGCCCACCTGGCCTCTCAGGTAAGAAACCTTACAAATCTTACAGCAGCTGGTGGGAGGG
>NW_007726749.1:88269-91394 GCF_000696425.1 Galeopterus variegatus
GTGCATTACTTTTGCAATTAGACAAAGTTAGCAGGGAATGCTTGGAGCTGGGAGGACTTGGGGGGAAACAGGAGTAATTATTAATGGGTACAGGGTTTCCTTCAGGGGTGATGAAAATATTCTAAAATTGATTGTGGCAGAGGTTGCACACCTCTGTGCATACAATAAAAACCACTGAATTGTACACTGTAAGTGGGTGAATTATATGGTAGGTGAATTATGTCTCAGTAAAACTGCTATTTAAAAAAATACTTACAAGGGGAAAGGTGAGCTCCAATAGCTCACCTGGCCTCTCAGGTAAGAAACCTTACAAATCTTACAGCAGCTGGGGGAAGGGGAGAGGCGAGGGCAGGGCAGGGGGCTTGACATGCAATGGCTGAGTCCCTCAAGACTGTCCTAGAAAGAGAAGAGGATTCCCCACCCCAGCCAATGCACAGCCCTCATCCCCTCACCTGCCGCATCTTGGTTTATGTGGCTCAGACCATATGCAAAGAACCCCTCAGACAGCTCTGACATGGGCCCAGAGGCTCTCTCATCCTAGTCCTGTACTCTGAACTAAGTGGAGGGTAGGAGGTGTGGGCTGACCTAACCCAGTCCAAGTCCTAGTTCCTTCTACTTGCCATTTGGGTTTCTCTATCACTACCCTCTGGACCTGCTCCAGATGGCCCACATCCATTGCACACATTTGCCAACGCGGAAGAAACGTGGCAATCAAGGCTCTGAAAACCCAGGCGGATTCTCTAATCCACCCTGATCCCAGGGACTGGACAAACCTCAGGGAAGCAGGGCCCAAACCACAGCTGCAATTGCCCCTTCAAACTCCAAACACTAGCCACTCACCTTGAACCCTAGAGAACCCAGTAACAGTGAGCAAAGGAAAATCTCAATAATAATAGCCAGCGTTTGCTGAGCACTTCCATGCCCAGAGCACTGGGCTGAGCTTCTTACCTGCATTTTTATTAGCTCCTCCCCACAATGCTTAGCAGGCAGGTACTAGTATTATTCCCATTTTACAGATAAGGAAAACTGAGGTCAAGATGCTTGCCCAAGGTCACACCAGCTAGCCTTTGTGGGAGTCTGTATTGGGAGCTTGAGCTGGTTCAAGTCTGGAGGAGATTTGTGGGAAAAATTTGGACTGTTGGGCCCTCAGAACTGGAAGGGACTTCAGCCACCAGGTGACACACCCCTTTGGTGTACAGTTAGAAAAACTGAGACCCAGGGAGAGTAAGTAGCCTGCCAAGGTTACCTGGGGCTCTGGTTCCTGGGCCAGGGCTCTTTCCTCCACACAAGCTCCCTCATGTAAGTTGGAGAAAATTAGCCTGCCATCCGCCCCACGGGGCCGCTGGCGTGGGAAAACAAGCCCCTGCTTGCCAGGGGCTTTGAAATCCCGGGATGAAAGGTGTCGTGGCAGCAAAACAACACCGTGGGTAGGAGCACGCCTGACCTTTGCCAGGACTTGCAGGCTAGTATTCACCTGCTCACCTGCTCAAGGTAGGCGCAAAGCTGCAGGCCAAGCCACAGAACCCTAACAGGACTGGAAGCTCAGAGCACTGTGGGAAAGGGTGTTCCTAATGCTGACATTTCTCCAGGGCCTGGCCCTGGGTCTCCTGGGTGGAGAACCAGGCCCCAGGTAGGAAGGGCTCTGGAATTTTAATTGTCTGCTGTGAAAGTGCCCACTGCTCCATGGGTGGGGTGAGGAAGGCACATGGATCACTGGAGGTGGCAAAGACACAACCTCATTCTCCTCCAACAGAGATTTCTAAGGCTGCTCGCTCCCTCTGGAGGGTCCTGAGAGGCTTCCAGTCTTCCCCCACTTCCAACCTCTCACCCCTGCATTTCAGGAGCCCCCTCAGGTGAGCCTGGACCAGGAATTTGAGGCATTTGAAGAGGGTTATTAATAGCACTGAAGTATTGAGAAGAGAGAGGCCAGCAGGCTCTAAGTGGGCACAACCCTCTTCCACCCAGCCTGGTATCCACAAAACAAATCCAACCCTCTCCAGCAGAGGACATTTCACCTTCTGTGGTCTCAGTCTCCCCCCCTGTAAAATGGCCAGGAGAGAGGAGGGTGGGCTGGCTGTTCTCAGCCAGAAGGTGGGAAGACAGGGAGAACCAGGGCTGGGTGTGAGGAGAGGAAAAACCCCAGCATACCCCACCCAGGCCAAGTGAGGGGCCTCGATGGGAGATCCTGAATGGAGGGACTGTTACAGTGCCCCAGGAGGTTGCCACCAACAGGGAGGGGACAGGAAGACTCCACCCCGGCCCTTCCTCCTCTAAGGAGGCTTTCCAAGACTTAACTGCCCTTCCCCCCGCCACTAGTCAGAGACTAGAGAGGGTCTGATTCATTTCTACGTCACCCCTGCCCCTGTGCCCAGCCCCAGGCCTGGCACAAAGGGGGAGCTCAGGCCACCATCCCCGGACCACAGTCACTCAGCAGACCTTCCCCAGCACCTCCTTTGTCCTCAGCCAGGGTGGGGTGCTGGGGACACCTGGTCCCTGCTCCCAAGGGGTTCCTGCTCTCAAGGGAGCTTGGAGGACACGGCTGCTGAAACTCTACAGGACATCAAGAAAAGTGTAGGCAGACACGACACTGTGGGCCCACTGGACAGGGAGAGGCCCACGCAGCCAAGAGGAACTGTCTCCTCTCACCATGAACGGCCCCCGAACCCCACCTGAACTGGAACCCCAATTATTAGTGTCTCTTCTGTGCCAAGCCCTGTGCTAAGCAAGCTACATGAACTGGCTCACTTAAGTCTCTCAACAACTCATTAATAAGGAAGAAATCATTGATCCCACTTCAAAGAGGAGAAACGGAGGCGCCAGGACATTAAGAGACTTGTCCAAGATCACACGCCTGATTCCACCCAGAGCAGCCTCCCCTGCCGGAGAGGTCAGCCAGAGCTGAGTGTCTCAGGCAGCCTGAGATTCTCACCCTAGCTCCCAATTCTCCAGGGTCTGGAGGGAAGAGGAACCCAGGAGCCTTGGGGGCAGCTGCCCCTTCTGAGAAGTGGCCACAGTGCCATGACAGAATGAGAGCAGGGTTGGCTGAAGTTGGGGTCTGGCCCTGAGAGGGCCCCGCTCTGGCCTTGACCAGCCCCTTGGCTGCTGCTGCCAGCAGAAGTACCCTG
>NW_007726749.1:92131-95061 GCF_000696425.1 Galeopterus variegatus
GCTGCCCCTTCTGAGAAGTGGCCACAGTGCCATGACAGAATGAGAGCAGGGTTGGCTGAAGGAAACGGTTGAGGAGGTTGGGGTCTGGCCCTAAGAGGGCCCCGCTCTGGCCTTGACCAGCCCCTTGGCTGCTGCTGCCAGCAGAAGTACCCTGCTGAATCTGAGCCAAAGGACAGGGGAGCCCACCCCGCCAATGCACCCCATCTCCTCCTAGCCCCATTTCCCGAGATCAACGTTGGGCCCTAAATGGGTCTGTCCCCTGGAAGCCTCGGCCACGTGTATCGGGGCTGGGGCCAGGACGAGCTGGGGACCTGGACAGCTGGAAAGGAAGGTCAGGACTCCCTAGCTGTGTGGGGGAGATTCCAAGGAGGGTAGAGGGTGGGTTTGGAACGCTTCTGAGCGGGGATATCCGGGAGAGGGGACAGCTGCGACCCCTCTCACAGCTCGAGCAGGGTAATGGTTTGGGGGATCCGACTGGAACTGGCTCCGAGGAGGTTCCGGTAGAGAAGGGGGAGTGGGTTCCAGTGCCCTCAGGAGAAGGAAGGGGGGCTCAGACTCGGAGGGAACAAGCGCGGACGCGGGTCACGGTCCCGAGCAGCTCCCGCCCAGCCCCAGGCCCGTCTCCCCGGAGACCTCCGCCCGGCTCGGACGGCGGGCCTGGNGGGGCCGGGGCCGCCGGGGCCGCCCGGGAGACCCAGACAAAGAGAAGGGCCCGGAAAGGGACACCGAAGAGAGGCGCGCAGACAGCGCACCGGACCCGCACCGGGGCGAAGAAAGAGATGGGGCTGGTTGGGGGCATCTGAAAGAACTGGGGGCATCTGAAAGAACAGGGGGCTCCGACCTGGTGACACCCCCTCTCCTCCCTGGCGGGGAGGAGAATCACGTCCAGGAGGACGTGAGGGACTGGTAGGGGACGCATAGGCCGACGTGCGGGAATTCAGCCTTCTCGGCCCACTCCTGCTGCCCCCTGCGCCCCGCACCAGCCCCCCTGTCTCGCCCGCCGCCTCCCGCACTGGGGAAGTTCCCTGGCCTTGATCCGACCTGCCCCACAAGGTGTGCCGGCCTATCTTGCACAATAGCTATGGGGAGGGGGCAGGCAGGGAGGACAGGGGCCCAAAGGCACCCAGTCCCAGTGCCAGGCGGGCGTTCCTGAGGTATAAGCATACGGGCATTTCACTCTGGAGGTGCCTTGTGTGACAGAGCAAGTCAGAAAGGAAAAAAGTAATAGCACTTTACGGTTTGCAACAGACGATCGGAATCAAAACCCAGGGACTGCCATGGACTTTGGATACATAGACTGTGGGGCTAGGCCTGGGAGGGTAACAACTACCAAAGGAATGTGTTTCAGTCTCAGACCTCCCAAACTGGGAGGCGGGGCAGGCAGGTTGACAGCTGGGATCCCCAAATCATGGACTGGGGTGGCAGAGGCCTTCCCTGGCTGCTGGTGCTCAGATCTTCTGTCCTGCATGTGACAAGGGCCATCTGGTTTCTGCTTGCTTACCCTGCCTGACTGAGTACTCACTACTTGTCTGTACATCCCGCCCCGTTATGGGACAGCTCTTCCTGTAACTGTGACAGAGGCAGAAAATGATGATAATGACAGCTAAAATCACTGAGTAACTACTTCAGGCATGTCAGCACCACAGGAGGGAGGCTTGAAATTGATAAAAGGCATGGGGCCGGCGTGTGGCTCACACAGGAGAGTGTGGTGCTGATAACACCAAGGCCATGGATCCTATATAGGGATGGCTGGTTGGCTCACTGGCTGAGCGTGGTGCTGACAACACCAAGCCAAGGGTTGAGATCCCCTTACTGGTCATCTTTAAAAAAAAAAAATGAAATTGATTAAAGGCAGACATACATGCATTCAGTCTCTTACGGTCATTCAGCAAACAGGTGAACACCTGTGTGCCAAGCCACCTGCAAGGTGCTGGGGGTGAAAAGATGAGGAAGCCCAAGTTGCCCTGCCCTCTGTGACCCTGGACAACTGGCATTACCTCTTTGAACCTCAGATTTCTCATCTGTCAAATGAAAATAAGGCTGCTTTGTTAGGAGAATTAACTGAGATAAGAAAGTGCCTAGCACAGTACCTGGTCCATCATCTCTCAATAAACAGAACCTGTCATTCTAGTATTCATCACAGTCCTTGCCCTCAAGAGCGTAGAGAAGTTTGAGGAAGGAACAGAGCATTCTGTCTGGGGGACAATCTCAGAGGGAGTAGTACCAGAGCTAGATGTTGAAAAACAAGAATTTTAACAGCAGATACTAGGGAACAGCATTCCAGGGAGTGGGCCTTTGAAAAGCAGGATGCATTCATGCAGCAGCGTCATCAGGTGGAGTTGAAGTCAGCTGGCAGGGATTACTAGTTTCCTTTTACAGAGGTGGAAACTGAGGCCCAGGGAAGGAAATTGGCTTGCCAAAGACACACAGCAAGGCAGAGGCAGAACCTGGCCCAAGTGTCTGACACCCAGTGTCTGGTTCTCTTTGAGCAACCAGAGGCAAGTGATGCTGGTAACCTCATTTCGTTTTTCCCACAGTCCAAACTTTAGTGACTAGAAGAGCCTGCACTGCCCAGGGAGGGGATAGCTGGAGCTCGCTGGCATCTGGACACCCAGGGCATCACCTCAGCTGGGCTGGAGACCTAGTTGGGGTAGAAATGGGGAAATAAGCAACCTTTCCCCAGCCTTCATGGTGCGCCCAAGCCTGTGAGCCTGGAGCAGCCACAAACTTCCCTCTGTGTCAGGCCCCTGGCCCAGGAAGCTTCCCTCTTGGCTTTGGAGACCTTCTGTCACATGTCACCTAATCACTCTGAGCATCCATGGCCTCATGTGAGATGCTCTTGAGATCCAGAAATTGAAAAAATATTGTAGGGGCCGGCCCGGTGGCGCACTGCTACAGTGCGCTGCTTGGGAAGCATGGCGGCGCTCCCG
>NW_007726749.1:95886-101641 GCF_000696425.1 Galeopterus variegatus
CCCCGTTGCCGGTCCCGGTCCGGTACGGGCACAACACTGAGGGTTGCGATCCGATGCCGGTCATGAAAAAAGACAAAAAAGGGAAAAAAAAAAGAAAAAACATTGTAAACTGTAGGTTGCTATGCATGCATATGAATAGCTCCCCCCAAACTTTGGGGCCAGTCCCTGACAATTCAAGATTCGTTCAACTCACACAAAAAATTGTATCATCTGGGGTGGGTTGGAGGAGAATTGACTGCAAAAACATCAGGAGGGAACTTTTTGGGGGGATGGAAATGGTCTATGTCTTGACTGGAGTGGTGATGGGAGTACATATTTGTCTAAACTTACTGAATTGTACACTTAAAACAAATATATCTTATTGTATGTAAATTATACTACAATAAAGTTTGTTTTTAAGTGAGGAAACAAATATATTGAGCACGTTCTATATATCAGGTACTATTCTTGGTATTGGGGATACATCAGTATACAGTATCATCGAGGTCTCTGCCCTCATGGAGATTATATTCTTATGCTGGGAGAGAAAGACACAAATAAATAAAATGACTTCAGAGAGTGATAAATATTAAGGTAGAATATGGTGACAGGTGGGGATGGGCAATCCTTATTTTTAAACATTGGAATAGGTAGAGACGGAGCCAATATTCCAAGTAGAGGTGTCAGTGTGAGCAGAGGCAGGAGAGATTTGTCACCGTGGGACCTGGGCCAGAAGGCTGTTCCCAGACTTCCTGCAGGGAAAAGCAGGGAGGGGTCCCTGCCCTGGATAGGTGGGACCAGAGGGGGAGGCAACTCGAACAGTCAGAACTTTTTCACTCTACTCTGGGAAGATTGTAAGGTTCTTTAAAAGTCTTAGCTCTCTAGTATATGTTAATAAATCAGGCCAGGGCCAGCCAGTTGCTCACTCGGTAGAGTGCGGTGCAAATAACACCAAGGCCACAGGTTCGGATCCCATATAGGGATGGCTGGTTCGCTCACTGGCTGAGTGTGGTGCTGACAACACCAAGTCAAGGGTTAAGATCCCCTTACCGGTCATCTTTAAAAAAATAAATAAATAAATAAATAAATAAAATAAATAAATCAGGCCAGATACAATCTTTGGGTGGAGGAGGAATAAGGGTTTTTGCTTTCATCTTCATTTTTTTTTTTTTTTTAAGGAAAGAAAAATGAATATAGTCATCAGCATTCTGAAGGATTCCAGGAAGTTAGACATCAGAGCATTTCTCAATTCTAAAACATTGGGAACCCCAGTCCTGAGGCTCAAGGCCATTTGGGTATTCACTTTTTGGTTTTGAGTAAATTGGAATATCTTTTCACACATTCATTGGCCATTTGTGGATTTTTCATTCATATCCTCTGCCTGCTTTTCTATTGGAATGTCTATTTTTTTCTTATTGATTTGTAACAGCTTTTTCTTTCTTTCTTTTTTTTTTTTAAAGATGACCGGTAAGGGGATCTTAACCCTTGGCTTGGTGTTGTCAGCACCATGCTCAGCCAGTGAGCGAACCGGCCATCCCTATATGGGATCCGAACCCATGGCCTTGGTGTTATCAGCACCGCACTCTCCCGAGTGAGCCACAGGCCGGCCCTGTAACAGCTTTTTCTATAGCAAGAATTTCTCAACTGTGCAAGACAGGGGGGTCTCCGCTCTTTCTCTAGGACTCTGGATGCTGTCTTTATCCATCAGGCTCTCCACCCCTTTCCTTGGGCCTAGCCCTGGAGCCTGGTGGAATATACCAGAGATGTGGACAAAGGGTGGGAATGGTCTAGATCTGGAGCAGGGAGGGAAGGCTCTCCCCAGGCCACCTGCTGAGCCTGCCCCTCCTGAATGTAGAGTGCCACCTACAGCCCCTGACTCATGGTCCTTTGTCAGGAAGTGGCTTCTGCCAAGCTGCCTCCCTGCAGGACTGCCCCACCCCACCCCACCCTAAAGCACATTTGGAACCAGGGACCCAAAGGTGAAGAATAATAATGCTTCACTTTGAAAGGAAGGGTCCAGAAGGTTGGAGCCAGAGCTTAGACTGAGACCCAGAGAAAGAGACAGATTTGCCCAAGAACATCCAGCAGGGGCCCAGGCCAAGGTCCCTTTCTTGTCCTGTAATGAAAAGGAGGGGCCTTTCCTCTCCCCCTTGGTCCCTCTCCCTCCCAGTTGGCTCTAAGCCCCAGCTCTGCTCTCCCCACAAACCTGTCAGACCTGAAATAGACCAGGAGGGAAAAAAAAAAACAAACACCTCCAGTAAACAGCAGGGAGTGGGAATGAATCAGGATTTTGTTTTTAAGGAATATCATGTGTCCACCTCTGTTTACCCAGTTGGCATGGCCCATTGTGCAGAAGGGACCCTGGCACTCAGCCCAGTCCTCCCCCCTTTATTAATTGTTGGGTGGTGGAAGGAGCTGCAGCTCACACCCTGTCCCTTCTGTCACCTGGCCTCCGGCTGCTAAACTCCCTTCTTGCTCCCTCAGTGACCAAGCTGTCACCTCTCCCCAGCTCCACTACCATACCCAAGTCCAGGGCCCCAGGACTCCCATCTCGGGCAACTCCCCAGCCTTTCACTGGCCTCCCTGCCTCCAGCCTCCCATTTGTTCCTCACTGGGCAGCCAGATGGATTGTTCTTAAACACAAATATGACCATGCCATTCCCCTGCTTCACACCTTCTGTGGCTCCCACTGTCCTCCAGCTAAAGGCAGACTCCTCCACATGGCATCTGGGGCTCCTGCCAGCGTCTCCTTCATCCTCTTCCCCTCATCCTTCTCTAGCCACACTGAACTTTCACATCCTCAAACTAGCCATGCTCCATCCTACCTCAGGGCTTACAGAATACTGATTCCCTCTCCCCTCTTGCCCCACCAATCATCATTCATCCTTCAGACATCAGCTAAAATGACTCTTCATCGGAGAGGACTTCCCTGTCCCCACCCCTCCAGACTAGGTCAGGCCTGCCAGTAATCTCGCTGTGTCCTTTATTCCTCCTTCATGACAATCGGCACATCAAAATTATTTTGTGCATGATTATCTGTTTAAATAGCCCCTCCTCTCTGACCGGGACTGTCCTCTTTCAGCATGACATCCCTAGAGTCAGACGTAAGGGGAGCTTGAGTGAGCATCTACAATGTGCGGACACTGTCCTGAGCACTGGAGGGGACGTGACAATAAGGGAGCCACCTGGTCCCTGGGACTTAACAGGCTTGGCCATAGACCTGTATATTCTCATGCCGCAGTGGCTACACCCACCTCATCTGATAGCAAAGTCCACTCCACAGCATGTGTGCCATGCAGAGCCTCCTCTTCATACCTGCAGGAAGTGGGGACTAACCACTTCCCAGCTCACGATTCCACGGTTGGACTGAATAGCACCAAAGAGCAGGGGGTGTTGCAGAACTAGCAAGTAGGTAGGGAGTGAGAAATAGCAACAGCAGGTGATACAGACAACAAAAGCTCCCATTCATTGCAGGCTTATGTGGTGCTCGGTTCTGGGCTTTACATCTTCTGACTCATTTAATCTTCACCACAGCATTTTGAGGAAATTCATCCTACAGGACAGAAAACTGAGGCTCAGTGACATTAAAGACTCATCCAAGGTCTCATAGTAAGAGATGAAGATAAGACCCACACACAGCTCAGCCTGCTTCAGAGCTACGACACACAGGGCTGCGCACCACCGTCCTCCAGACCCAAGCCTCTGTGTTCATCTATTTCTCCAACACAAGATGGGATTCTCTGTTCTACCCAATTTTGTATTTCACTTAGCAATATAATATAAACATTTTCCATGCCAAATAAATATTCATCTAATTTTTAATGGCTGCATGCTATTCCATTGCATAGCTCCATTAAACTATGCTCCTATGACTCTTAATTATTTTTGTAATTATTTTCTAAGGATAAATTTCTAGAAGTGAAACCCTGGCACTTGCCACATGCCTGTCATATGTCCCTGGTCAAGAACCTGTGTCCTGGTGGTTTGTGCACAAGTCTTATCTCCCATCCCAACCCATCTCTAGAGTGAGAGCTCCTGAAGCTCAGGGACCAGAGCCTGCTCCTATCCCCAATTCCTGGCAAGTCCTCAAGTCCCGTTTGCTGCTTAACAAGTGCTGAACAGTCACTCTCAGTTCCTCCAGGGCAAGGTGGGAGGGATTTCAGGCCCCACCCTCCCCACCCACCCCTTCCATGTCAGACTTGGTCTGCTGCTGGGATGCAGCTGCCCCTCACCAGCTGGTGACTCAGAGCCCATCCAGGATGGCTGGGCTGGCCAGGCCTACCCAGCTCTCCGAGTGACTAAGCTTGTGGTGAGGCTGGGCTGGGCCTCCCCGGGTGGGGCTGCCTGTACCCCAGCCTGGCCTTCTTCCTCTCTTCCTTAAGTCTTGCTGATTTCTGTCCCCTGGGCGTGCTGCATAGAATGTGGATGATCCTGGATTCAAAAAGTCTTTCCCGAGTGTCTGCGTGGGCCAGGGGGACTGAGACTCAGTCCCTGTCCTCCTGGGGGGCACAGTCTGGTGGACAGAAGCCATTGCACAGGGATGAACAGAGAGAAGCCCAAAAGGGAAGGTGGGTGGGGAAGAGAGAGAGAAATGTGGTGGGCAGAGCCCAGAGCTAGGCTTTGGGGTGGGCAGAGGCTGCCGTGTGCTAAGGGCTGGTCAAGAACCTGGGAGCAGGGAGCTTACGAGGACTGGGCTGCCTTACCCCATATGGCGCCTCCATGAGAATTAGAAATCAGTGACAACAGGCTGAGACAGTCTTGTGCCAGGGCCCCAGCTGGCTTGGCATGAGCAGCATGGACTGGATTCAGCCCCCGTCACCCACTCCACTGGAAACACTTGTGCAGGGAGCCCTGAGTGTTGAGGCCGGGATCGGACCTCCTCCAAGGGGCATTTAGAAATATATGGAGGTGTTCTAATTGTCACTGTGTCTGGTGTCTGTGTGTGTGTTGGGCGGGGAGGTGCTATTGGCATTTAGTGCTGGAAGGTCAGAGATGCTAAGCATTCTGTCAAGGTGGCCTGGTCCTGCCCAGGGACATAATTTCCCTACCCCCCTGATCCAAGGCTGAGACTCTTCTGTTTCCCAGTTACATTGTAGAGAGAATCAAAACAACTGTAACCTTGTGAAATTCTTCTTAATGTTCTAAATGGTTTTAAGATATGTTGTCTCACTGGACTTAACCCTTCCCTGGCCAGAGATTTCATCTGATGTTTTGCATCGGTCACATAGTAATACTGATGATACAACATGGGTATGACAACGGGCAGCCCCTGCGGGCTGGGAGCTATGCCAAGCCTTTGGACATGTTGTCTTTGTGACGATCCCATGAGGGCTGGGCTATTATTAGACCCATTTTGCAGATGAAGATACTATAGCTCAGAGAAGTGTGGTAAGTCACAAGAGTGGAAAGTCAGGAAGCCAGTTTTCCAACCTGGGTCTACTTCACTCCAGAGCACTATGCCCTGCTGGTAAGACAAAACTTGGTCCATTTAACAGATGGGGAAACTGACACACAGATTTATTTTATTTTATTTTATTTTTCAGGAATTTTAATATTGATACAGATGGAGAGTCCATCTGTATCAGAGTCCATACTCAGATTTCATCAATTGTCCCAGCAATGTCCTTTATAGTAGCCTCCCTCCTCCCCACCATGATCTAGTCCAAAATCCCACCGTGCCTTTAGTTGTCTTGTCTCTTCCATCTCCTTTAACCTGGAGTGGTTCTGCAGTCATTCTTTTTTTTTTTTTTTTTTTTTTAATTTGACCGGTAAGGGG
>NW_007726749.1:102641-111116 GCF_000696425.1 Galeopterus variegatus
GGTCACAAAAAAAGACAAAAAGACAAAAAAAAAAAAAAAAGATGACTGGTAAAGGGATCTTAACCCTTGACTTGGTGTTGTCAGCTCTCCCAAGTGAGCTAACCGGCCATCCCTATATAGGGATCCGAACCCGTGGCCTTGGGGTTATCAGCACCACACTCTCCTGAGTGAGCCACGGGCCGGCCCCCAGATTCTCCCTTCTGCACCACTATGCCAGGGACCCGTATCTGCAAACACAAGGCAGTTTAATAAAGAGAATAAAAAGCCTTCCTTGAGCCTGGTTTTCTACCCATGCTGCCTACTTTCTCCAAGTGTTTCCTGCTCTGGCAAACTTTAAGGTAATGCTCTTTACCTTAACCCCCTTCCTCCCTGTAAGGTATCTTTCTATAACTTTGAAGAGCCCCAAAGATGTGAGACCCTTCCTCTGTGCCTACCCAGGAAAGCTTCTGGCCGCCTCGGAGTGAGGTGGGTGGTGAGTGTGGATGTTCCTCCTTCTTCCCATGGCCATGAGGTCTCGGATGGGTTCTTGCCATTCTCGGCCTCAGCATTTGTACAATGGAGCCAATAATTCCCACGTCCTGGTTGCTACAGGGAGGCAATGAAATCACCCATGCACAGCACCCGGCACGCTCATAGATGGTAGCTGCTTTTACGAGTGTCATCAGCATCCAGTGTGGACGACAGGCGGGTCTACACTGGACTCTAATTCTGATGATACAAGGTGGACGGGTGCCATGACAGAGGTTTGAGTCAAGGGCACTGGGAGCCTGGAGCGGGGAAGGGTGGCATGTGGCAGGATGGCTTCCTGGTAGAGGAGGTAGGGTTTGAGCTGGGCCGTCAGAGATGGAACGAATTGGCTGGTAAAGAAGCTGTGTGTCCCAGGTGCTGCCAAGCACTGATTGGTGGAAATTCTTGAGGGAATAGGGGGCCCCAGTGGGGAAGAAGGATCCCCTGGGACCTGGGTAAGTCTAGAAGTGCCAAACTGGGAAACAGGGTCAGGCATTCGGGTACAGTTTCTTCCTTTTCTTTTTCTTTTATTTGTCAAAGCCTAATTTACATATATCAAATGCACAATCATCAATGAGTTTTTAAAATATGTTTTGGCAGCTTTGCGGAAGGATAATAAGTTGCACATATTTAAAGTGTATAATTTGATGATTTGGGACATATGTATACATCGATAGAACCATCACCACAGTCAAGGCGACGAATATACTCATCACCCCCAAAAGTCTCCTCCTGCCCTTTGTAATCACTCCCTCCCTCTCCCACCCCCAGGCACCCCCAGGCAACCACTGATCTGATTTCCATCACTATAGATTAGCTTGCATATAGAATTTTATATTAATGGAACCATACAGTATTACCTTTTTTTTGTCCAGCTTTTTCAAAAAACTCAGTATAATTGTTTTGAGATTTATCCATGTTGTATTACAAGTACATTTCTTTTTATTACTGAGTTGTATCAAACTATATAGATGTACCACAATTTATCCATTCGCCTACTAATGGACATTTGAGTTTTCAGTTTTGGGCTATTACAAAAAAGGCTGGTGTGGGGCTGGCCAGTTAGTTCATTTGGTTAGAACACAGCCTTATAACACCAAGGTCAGGGGTTCGGTTCCCTGTACCAGCCAGCTGTCAAGGGAAAAAAATTTTTTTTTACTTATTCCTTTACCAGCAAGCCACCAAAAAGAAAAAATCAAAAAATAACAATAATTTAAAAAAAAGCTGCTGTGAACATTTGTGCATAGCTTGATGAGTTTTTATTTGTATATACACGTGATTACTTATTCCTTTACCAGCAAGCCACCAAAAAGAAAAAATCAAAAAATAACAATAATTTTTTAAAAAGCTGCTGTGAACATTTGTGCATAGCTTGATGAGTTTTTATTTGTATATACACGTGATATGAAACATGGGCTAGCTGGTTAGCTCACTTGGGAGAGTGTGGTGCAAGTAACACCAGGGTCAGGAGTTCGGATCTAGATGCCAAGAAAAAATACATATATGTGTAAAACATTTCCAGAAAGTTCCTTTGTGCTAGGCTATATTGCTTCAAAGATAACTACTATTTTGACTTTTATCACAATGAATCAGTTTTGTTAACCCCAGAACTTCATTTAAATGGAATTAAACAACAATGCAATGTATTTTCTTTTGCATCTGGCTTCTTTTGCATAATACTATGTTTCTGAGATTAATCCATGTCGCTGACCATATCAGTTGTTCATTTCTTTTTATTGCTGTGTAGTATTCCACTGTATGGATACACCACAAAGTGTTCATCTATTCTCCTGTTGATTGCTTCCAGTTTTGGCTATTATAAATAAAGATGCTACAAACAATGCATACAAGTCTTTTTGTGGACACATATTTTTATTTATTTCTCCTGGGTAAATAGCTAGGTAGAATTTCTGGTTCATAGGGGAAGAGTTTGTATTACTAGAAACTCTCAAACATTTTTTCTTTATCTTTTTTTTTTTTTTTTTTTTTTTCAGCTGGCTGGTAAATGTCAAACATTTTTTCAAAGGGTTTGTGCCATTTTACACCCTCGCCAACAATGTATGAGAGTTCCAGTTGCTCCACATTCTTGCTGACATTTGGTATTGTCAGGCCTTTTAATTTTAGCCTTTCTGGTGGTGAGCAGTGGTGTCTCACAGTTTTGTTTTGCATTTCCCTTATGACTAATGACTAATGATGTTGAATATTCTTTCATATGTTTATTGGACTTTATTTTTCATTTAAACTTTTGTGTTATTTATTACAAAAGTAAAACATGCTTAATGTAAGACATTCAACTACAGAAGTATACAAAGTACAATATGAAAAATCTTTTTTTTTTTTTCTTTTTCGTGACTGGTAAGGGGATCACAACCCTTGGCTTGGTGTCGTCTGCACCGTGCTCAGCCAGGGCCTGGGTCAGGAAAGGGTCCTGGAGGAAGCCATCCCTGAGGGATGTGTAGGATGCCCAGGCAAGAAGAGCATCAGGCTGAAAAACAGCATGTGCAAGAGACAGTGCTCACCTGGGAGTCCCACCTCTTCTGAGGCGAGGCGGGCTGGGGCTGCAGGGAGGTAGGCAGGGTGGAGGGTGCTGGCAGCAAGACACTGGGACAATCTCAAAGAGCCTGGCTCCATCCTAAGCATAAATGGGAACTGTGGAAGGGCTAGAATCACAATGTTCAGATGCTAGGGTTTTAGGACTTAATTCAGGATTTCCTTTCCTTCCCTTCCCCTACTACAAGATCCTTCTGCAGGAATCACAGTGTCCTGATGGCTCAGAGGCCACCCAGGCACCCTGCTGCACAGGAGCTCCCTGGGCTTGCTGATGGACTGTCCTACCCTGCTGCACAGGAGCTCCCTGGGCTTGCTGATGGACTGTCCTACCCTGCTGCACAGGAGCTCCCTGGGCTTGCTGATGGACTGTCCTACCCTGCTGCACAGGAGCTCCCTGGGCTTGCTGATGGACTGTCCTACCCTGCTGCACAGGAGCTCCCTGGGCTTGCTGATGGACTGTCCTACCCTGCTGCACAGGAGCTCCCTGGGCTTGCTGATGGACTGTCCTACCCTGCTGCACAGGAGCTCCCTGGGCTTGCTGATGGACTGTCCTACCCTGCTGCACAGGAGCTCCCTGGGCTTGCTGATGGACTGTCCTCTGCTCCCAGCCCTTGCTCCAGGATTCATGCTGCCTCTGCCAGTCATGAAGGAATCCATTGCCCCCTGGTGGCAGCTGGACATGGCCGTGAAGGGGATTCTTGCTCTTGCAGGGTAAAATGGGGACACGGCAGGCAGGAGTCCAGAGGTCTCACTTCACCCCAGAGCCCCCATCTCAGCCACCAGCACCACTACTGTGTTAGTCTGTTTCTCTGGCTTATAACAAAATACCTGGAGCTGGGTAATTTTTATAAAAAAATGAAATTTATTGCTTACAGTTTCAGAGGCTTGGAAGTCCAAAGTCCAGGGAACACATCTGGTGAGGGTCTTCTTGGTGGTGGCTTTACAGCAATGCAGGGGTCTCACATGACAAAAATGGTGGAGCAAAGAGAGAGAAAGACTCTCACATGCTCTTCTTTTAAAGCCCTCCGGACCACGCCCCTGACCACCATTATTAATCCACTCACTACAGCATGGTCCTACAATCCAATCACCTCTTCGAGGACCCACCTTTCAATCTTCACAATAGGATTTCCTACCCTCTTAACACTGCCACATTGGGGACCAAACCTCCAACACACTCAACTTTTGGGGGGAACACAATTCAATCCATAATAACCACTCGGCCAGTTGAACGTGGGCTCAGCCTCGAGCCCCCTCTTTCCTCTCATTTCAGAAACTCTTGTGTGCTCTACCATTGCCATTTCTCATTCTGGGACACCCCCCTGGCTGGGGCTCCCACATCGTTGCCACGGCCAACTGGCTTCTCTGCAGTCCGTCTGGACTGCAACTCTGGTCTCTATGCAGAAGCAACGGTGAGATTTTAAAAAGCTCTTTAAGTAAAAGTTATATACAATACAGTGCACAAATCTTAAGTGCACAGCTTGACACATTTTTATAGACAAAATCATCCACGGAACACCCACCAATATCCAAATCCAGGACATTTCCAGCCCCAGAAACCCACCTTGTCCCCCACTGCCTCCAAAGGCAACCTGTATTCTAACCTCCATCACCACAGATCAGTTTGGCCTGTTTTTAAACTTGAAATAAAGGGAATCATCATATAATGTGCTCTCTTGCTCCCTTGTTACACTCAACATTATATCCTTGAGGTTTATCAGTGGTATTATGTGAATTTACATGTCGTTTCTATTGTCGGGCAGTATTCTGTTGTGTGAGTGGGCCACCGCTTATCCATTCTACTACCGAGGAACTTTTGGGTTGTTTCCAGTTTGGGGCTATTAAGAATAAACTGCTGGGGACTGGCTGGTTAGCTCAGTCAGTTAGAGCACAGTGTTATAACACCAAGGTCAAGGGTATGGATCCCTGTACCGGCTAGCCACACACACACACACACACACACACACACACACACACACACACACACACACACAAGTGAATCCCATCCCATTATCTTCCTGCTTAAATCCCTCCAATGGCTTCCCACTGCTCTCAGAATAAAATCCAAGTTCCTTCTCACGGCCTACTGAGCTCTATGTGACCAAGCCCCAGACCTCGTCCTCTTTCTCCCTCCTCTTTGTTCACTGTGTTCCAGCCATACCAATCTTCTTTTTTTTTTTTCCTTTTTGTCTTTTTTCGTGACCGGCAACGGGATCGCAACCCTCGGTGTTGCGCCCGCACCTCGCTCAGCCAGTGAGCGGCCGGTCTGTATGTGAGATCCGAACCCTCAGTGGGAGCGCCGCCGCGCTCCCAAGTGGTGCACTGTAGCAGTGCGCCACCGGGCCGGCCCCCAATCTTCTGTCTGATCCATAAACGTGCCCAGCCCACTCCTATCCCAGGGCCTTTGCACTCCCTCGTCCCTCTGTCTGTAACACTCTTCTCTCTGCTGTCTACTCAGCAGATCCCTTAGCATTCATGTCTCATACTAAAATTTCCCTCTTCATAGAGGCTTCCTGACCACCCACATATTCTAGCCCATTACCCCCGGTGTTAGTTTTTTCATAACACTTCTTACTATTTGAAATTACCTCGTTTGTTTAATTACATGTTTACTGCTGGTCCTCCCTTGCCAGAATAAATGCTGCATGGAGAGAGGAATTTTTAACCATTTTCTTCACTGCTGTATCCCTGGCACCTAAGAACAGGTCCTGGCACATAGTAAGCATGTGGTGCAAAATATTTGTTGAATGAACAAATAAGGCCTAATGATTACAAGAATGGGCTTTGCATTAGGCAGACCTTAGACTCAATTCAGTGCTCTGCCAATTACCAGCTGTGGGACTTTGAATAAATGACTTGGCCTCTGTGAGCTTTGTTTCCTATTTTTCTATGAAGGTAAAATGGTGCCTCCATCACAGAATTCTCATAGAACACTGATAACTTATTAGTTGTGGTTCAAACATGGATGAGGCAGCGGGTATGGATGGGAGCTGGGATGAAGCCCATCCATGCTCTTTCCCTCCCATGATCCCAGATGCAATCCATCCCTTGGCCATTTCAAGCTCTGTTATAATTTTTAATTTTTATTTATTTATTTATGTCCTTTTTGAGACCGGCCGCACCGCGCTCAGCCAGTGAGCGCTGTGAGCACACCGGTCATCCCTATACAGAATCCGAACCCGCAGTGGGAGCGCTGCTGCACTCCCAACGCCGCACTCTCCCGAGTGTGCCACGGGCTCGGCCCTATAATTTTTAATTTTTAAAATATTTATTTATTTTTTCTTTTTTCATTTCAAGCTCTTGTAACTGTATTGCATTCGCTGAATGCTGCTGTACTTAATAGGTGCCTAAGGGTAGAGAGACACCCTGTCTGTTTAACATAGCTGCCTGGCATAGAGGAACTATGAAGGAAGGAAGGAAAGAAGAAAGGAAGGAAGCAAAGGAAAGAGGGAGGAAGGAATGAAAGGCATTTTTACCTGTGGTCTTATGGACGAGGTGAGGTCCTCGGATGAGATGACACTGCTGGGTTGGGGGAGGAAATGAGGATGGGGATGAAGTCCCCAGGTTTTAGGAGTAAAAAGTCATGGGAATGGGAAGTGAGTGAGGTACTCAAAATTTAGGGTGCCAAATTTAAGAGTGTGCCAAAGACCTCAGTAATCAAAACAAATAATTGTTTAATGCAATATTTTTTAGAAATCAAAATTAATGCAAAAAATTCCATGATGAACAAAATATCAAAAATTTAACCCAAGCCANAATGCTGCATGGAGAGAGGAATTTTTAACCATTTTCTTCACTGCTGTATCCCTGGCACCTAAGAACAGGTCCTGGCACATAGTAAGCATGTGGTGCAAAATATTTGTTGAATGAACAAATATGGCCTAATGATTACAAGAATGGGCTTTGCGTCAGACAGACCTGAGACTGAATTCAGTGCTCTGCCAATTACCAGCTGTGGGACTTTGAATAAATGACTTGGCCTCTATCAGCTTTGTTTCCTATTTTTCTATGAAGGTAAAGTGGTGCCTCTATCACAGAGGTATCCGTTGATCTGATGAGCTAATGCTCATAGAACACTGATAACTTATTAGTTGTGGTTCAAACATGGATGAGGCAGCGGGTATGGATGGGAGCTGGGATGAACCCCATCCATGCTCTTTCCCTCCCATGATCCCAGATGCAATCCATCCCTTGGCCATTTCAAGCTCTGTTATATTTTTTAATTAAAAAAATTTTTTTTTCTTTTTTCATTTCAAGCTCTTGTAACTGTATTTATTGCATTCGCTGAATGCTGCTGTACTTAATAGATGCCTAAGGTTAGAGAGACACCCTGTCTGTTTAACATAGCTGCCTGGCATAGAGGAACTATGAAGGAAGGAAGGAAAGAAGAAAGGAAGGAATCAAAGGAAAGAGGGAGGAAGGAATGAAAGGCATTTTTACCTGTAGTCTTATGGATGAGGTGAGGTCCTCGGATGAGATGACACTGCTGGGTTGGGGGAGGAAATGAGGATGGGGATGAAGTCCCCAGGTTTTAGGAGTAAAAAGTCATGGGAATGGGAAGTGAGTGAGGTACTCAAAATTTAGGGTGCCAAATTTAAGAGTGTGCCAAAGACCTCAGTAATCAAAACAAATAATTGTTTAATGCAATATTTTTTAGAAATCAAAATTAATGCAAAAAATTCCATGATGAACAAAATATCAAAAATTTAACCCAAGCCAGTATTAGTAACTGCTCTGCTGAGCCATGATGGAGCCTGAGGCAAAAGGAAAAATGCCGATCCCCTCATCCCTGTCCTGGCCCTGAGGCTCCTGCCGTTCCTCCTGGTAACCTGCAGGTGGTGGGGTCAGCCTGGTTTTGGAAAATAGTCCCCCACTGGGTCTTTGCTTTCCAGATCTATGGAATTACATAATGTAGATGCTGATGTGGCTGGATGGGCATTCTGTGATCTTGGATAAGCCTCCTCCCCTCTCTGGGCCTTGGTTTTCCTATATGTAAAGAGCTAGGACCTCAAATTTCATTTCTAACTAGAACATCCCAGTCCTGAGTTCTCATTCACCCTCATTATTCATGCCTTACCATTTGGAAGGTGATTGTTTTCAGTTTAGATCCCATTGCGATTTCTCCTGTACCATCCTCTCATAGACTGAACACTCAAGCACAAGAAACCTTTGAGTTTCTGATGAACAGGAGCTCCATTGTACAAACTGCTATAGCTGTCCTAACGTGTATAGCATGTTACAGATGATCACTTAATATTTTTTATGGTTAAAAAGTTGTTCATGTTTTTCTTCTTTAATTTGTTTATGTAATTAATTAAGTTGACTGTTTTCCTAGTGACAAATTCTCTTATTCCAGAGGTGGAAGTGAGGGACCCAAAAGTGAAAATGATCTATAGTTTCCCCCTTTTTAAAAAAAAA
>NW_007726749.1:112554-113645 GCF_000696425.1 Galeopterus variegatus
AGCAGCCATTTTTATGCCTTGCAGTTTGTGGAAGGCCTCAGGCTCTGCTGCAGCTGGCACATGGTTGTTGCTGATCTGCTAACTTGTCTCGTTGGTTTGGGGTAGTACCTGGGCCTATAGCCTGTCTAGTTTCTGCTGGGTCTCCTCCTTTGGCTTCTCTGAGTCCTGGAACAGGTATATGTGCAGCTCTGTGGCAAAGGACACCAGTTCTCCTGCAGGTCACCTGCATCATTGAGGTTGGAGAGGATAAGAGACAGATGTGGGCCCGTTTGTCCTTGATCTTGCTCTTCTCCCTTCACGTTCATCTCTCTTTTCTTACTAGTGGCAGGTGTAGAGGCCTTGCAGAGTCTATGCTACCAGCTCCTGCAATTGCATGAGGTCTAGTTCCTATTATCAACCCCTTATTCTTTTTTGTTTGTTTGTTTTTTTGCTGGCCGGTACAAGGATCGAACCCTGGACCTTGGTATTATCAGTGTTAAGAAACTGAGCTAACAGGGCCGGCCCGTGGCTCACTCGGGAGAGCGGGGTGCTGATAACACCAAGGCCATGGGTTCGGATCCTATATAGGGATGGCTGGTTCACTCACTGGCTGAGCGCGGTGCTGACAACACCAAGTCAAGGGTTAAGATCCCCTTACCGATCATCTTTAAAAAAAAAAGAAACTGAGCTAACTGGCCACCAATCCCTTGTTCTATATTACTCATAGTGACCCTGCTTCTCTGAATCAAACCCTAATCAATAGACACACACATGTGCATACATATGCACACACACACACACAAAATGTTGCTCAACTATTTGAAAGGTAAAAATGCAAACACCAAATGCTTCATTCCTAACTGTATTTTAAAAAATGTATCTCCTAGGATTTAGCACATTCTCTCACATAAACAAAATTCCATTATCCCACCCAAGAAAATTCCATTATCTCACCTAGCAGGAACTGAACGTAATATTACCTAGCATGCTGTCTATATTCAGATTTCTCTAACAGTCCTAATAATGTCCTTTTAGTGGTTTTTTTTGTCAGCTTTTTTTTTTTTTTTCTTAAAAGATGACCGGTAAGGGGATCTCAACCCTTGACTTGGTGT
>NW_007726749.1:113913-114433 GCF_000696425.1 Galeopterus variegatus
CATTTAGGGCTACAATCTTACAACGCAATGCTGTTTATTTCCCTCTGCATCATCTTAGGAAGCACTTAATGTTAGTTTGTCCCATGAATGACCTGGAGAATTCAATCTCTTTTATTATCTTTTCAATTTCTTCCATCATCATTAGTCCATTATATTTTATATTTACAGTTTACATTTTGCCAGAAAAATATCTATTTCCTTTTGTTATTCCAACTTATTACCATAATAGTTTCTATAATAATTTTAATAACATCCATATCTGTATTTACATTGTCTTTCTCATTCTTAATATTGCCTAGTTTTGCTGCTTCTCTTTATTTTTTTTGGCAGCTGGTTGGTAGGGGGATCAGAGCCTTTGACCTTGGGGTTATAACACCACACTCTAACCAACCGAGCTAAATAGCCAGCCCTTGCTTTCTTTACTTAGACTTACCTTTAGTTAAGATTTTTCCATTTTATTTGCCTTTTCAAACAAATTTTATTTATTATTTTAGTATTTTTCCTATTTTATTATTTTTTT
>NW_007726749.1:115143-117800 GCF_000696425.1 Galeopterus variegatus
TTTTTTTCAAGCACAGTTTAGAGCCCTGATCCTATTTCATTAATGTCAGGTTTCATTTCATTTTTCCCTCTTCTTTTATTGCTGTTTTTCTAATTTCTTAGGTTAAATACTTGGTTCACTTATTTTTGGCCTTTTATTAATAATAAAAGTATTGGAGGCTGCCAGTTTTCTTCCGAGTACATCTTCAACTGTTTCCCATCGATTTCAGTGTGAAGAATTCTTTTCATTTCCTTTTTCAGATTTTTTTCCCACTTACTTATTTTATTTTATTTATTTAATTTTATTTTATCAACATACAATGTAGTTGATTTTTGTGTCCCTTCACCAATACCTCCCTCCCCCCTCCCTCTCCCCCTTCCCACTCATCAACATCACATCTGTTCACTTGTCTTAACAAGTTCAAGGCTTTTTCAGATTTTTTTTAACAACACAGGTGTACTGTTATTACTTGTGTAATGAAAGTGAAGAACAAAATACACAGAACTTAGCCCCGCTGTGGTCCAATTACACCATCCCAGGATTTCCCTGCTGTGGTCAGAGGGAAAACCCAGGAATTAGAAATGATGACGGGCACAGCAATATCAGAGGACTTGATCCTGCTCTGCAGGGAAAAAGACAGACACTCTTTTGCATGATGAGGTTCAAAAGCTGGGCCAGCCATGAAGGTAAAGAGGGATCTCTTTCAAACAAAGAGAGCAAATGGCAAGAGATTCATCTTCAGAGCAAAAGACTTAAAAAAAAAAAAAAATGCAATTGAAGAAAACATTAAGGGAGAGAAAAGAAGCGGTGACCCAGAATGCAGAATGCAGTGCCCTCCTCCGCTCCTCCTTCATGGGGCCCCTTCAGCAGGAGGACTGGGGGCGTGGGGGATGTTTGTAGCCTTTCAGTGGAACAGGGCAGAGAACTGCTTAAAAATGTGCGGAAACAGCTCTTGGGTGGCTGCGCTATTGCCATGGAAGGCAGCAAGCAATTTCAGGCCCCAGAGTGGGATGTCGTGGCAAACAGATGTCTTCCGATCACTGACGATCCATTCAGCAGAATAACTGCTATTTTTGTTTTATGTACTGAACATCCGTTTAAACAGCTCCTCTGTGTACCCAGGGTGTGGCTGTGATGTGTTCCAAGGGGACTTAGCAACAGCTAGGGGAGAGGTCACCACCTGGAAGGAAGGGAGAGAGGAACTTAGGGGTTAAGAAGACAGAGCAGGGGGCATCCCTGTGAAGAGAGGGAGGGAGGTCCATCTGGAACCCACATGGGGATGCCCCAAAGATCTGGGCAGTGAGTCTCAAGCTGTGGACAATCTGACCAGGGACCCAAAGCCTGCTTCCCCTGCTCGCCCAGTGATGGGCAGCTGAGGCATGGGGCCCCTTGTCTACCTGCCTCCCAACTCAGGGGACAGCTTGAGATACCAGGTGTGAATCATGACCAGGACCTCAGGGCCCAGTTTATGCAAAAATGGGAAAACTGATGTCCAGAGGGAAGAAGTGACAGGCCAGGGTCACCAACAAGGCAGGGCCAGACCTGGAGCATTGGACTGCTGGCTCCCTGAAGCTAAGAGTCCTTCTAGGTCTACACACAGGTGAGCCCTGACTCTGTGTGGGGTGAGACAGGAAGGAAGGTGGGTGCTGTCAGGAAGAGGGGTGAGTGGGGAAAAGCAGAGGTGGGAAGACAGTAGATAAAAGGAGAGGGGGGGAGGGGCCCGGAGGGGAGGCAATGGGGAGCAGAAAGACAGCCTGTGTTTAACGTTGAGTGGAGGCGCAGGCACCCCTGCTTTTCTCAGGCTACTGAGAGCTTTTGGGGTCTGCTTTACAAGACACTGGTGCTCTGATCGGGTGGCAGGGGAGGGGGAGGGAGGTGTGTGTGATGAGGGCGCCCAGGGCACCCTGCCACAAGTGTGGTGGTGGGGAGTATTGCTGAGTGACGCTCCACCATGATGCCTTCCTGGATCTGGGCCACTCATCCTCCCAGCCACCCACTGAGCCAGGGCATATCCAGGGTTTGTGGGGCCTGAGGCTTCAATAATTCGGGGATCTCTGTTTAAGGAAACAAAAAAAACCCCAAAATTACAAATGAGAATTAGTTACAGGGCCTTAGAAGGAGCTGTGCTCCCCAGTACATCCACCTCTGCTCAGAGCTGGCTCTGGTTTCTGTTCCCTCATCCTCTGTAACCCAAGTCCCACCACGTCCTGCAGGGAGGGGAGAGCAGGTGGTGGCAAGAGCATGGACTCTGGTCAGACACACCTGAGCTGGAATTCTGGCCAACCCATTTCCTGAGTAATCCAGGCAAGCCCTGTGTTCTTGAAACCTCAGTTTTCTCATCTGTAAAATGGGCACGATAATATTCACCCTCCCCAGGACCACTGTAAAGATTAAAGAAAATCATAACAAATAGCACTTAGCACAGTGCCTGATATATCATAAGCATCGTATAAGTGGTGTGCCTGATATATCAGAAGTACTCCATATATGATTATAATAAACATCCAGAATGGTTTCCAGTTTTACTTTAGATGGCACTTCTTCCAGGAAGCCTCTTTTTAAATAATGGGAGTACAAATACATCCACTAGAGTACATCATTCTTTTTTTTTTTTTTTTAATGTTCAAAACACATTTATTTGCTAAATCACTCGAAGTTAATATATAAGGTAATTTTAA
>NW_007726749.1:118549-119469 GCF_000696425.1 Galeopterus variegatus
ATTCATCTCAGTTATGTTCAACCCCTCCCATCTCACCCACAGGCTGCCTCCACAGTCCTGGTCTGAACTATTGCACCAGTCTCCCCAGGGCCTCACAACCCTGGTCCCTCCACCTTCGATCCAACCTTCTTTCTGCTGCCAGGTGGGCTGTGCCAACATCACTGGGCCTTCATCTATGCTGTTGCCTCTGTTCAGAACATTCCCCACTTCCCATGCCCCTCTTCCACCTTCAAATTCCAGCTCAGCCTTTAGGTTTCAAGTTTGCCTTTCTCCAAGAGTCCTTTCCAGATCCCAGGCTGGGCTGGATGTGCCCTCTCTGGTCCCCTTGGTCCCCTGTTGCTGCCCTGGCAGAGTGCCGAGCGCTGCCATACTGGGAGTCCCTGAGGGCAGCGATTATGTTTTCAAGTTCACTCTGGCATGTTCAGCACCCAGCAGAGTGCCCAGCACACAGCAGGCATGTATGAGAATTTATTGAATGTTAAATAGATAAATAAATAAAAGTCACTTCCATATTTGAAACCTTCCATGGTTTCTCAAGAAAAGATAAATGAAGTCCAAATCCCAGAGTACTGCTCTCTACTGCCCATCCTCACCTCTCACATGCCAGGGTCTGTGTCCTGGCCCTATCAGTCACTGGCCACGTGACCTTGGACAAATGGATTGGTTTCCTCATCTGTAAAATGGGGATAACAACAGTAACTACCTAATAGGGTGATCATGAGGTTGAAATGGGTTCATATATATAGCGAGCTTGGAATAGTGCTTGGCACACGGTGTGCCGCGTGTATGCTTGCTGCCGTGGTCGTCGTCGTCATCATCATCATGGCCATTACTGTTCTGCTGGGGGTTGGGGAGCCACCTGGCTATGCAGGGTGGGAGAGGGCCTGGTGGTCTCACTGCTCCTTTTCTTTTTTTTTTTT
>NW_007726749.1:120108-123671 GCF_000696425.1 Galeopterus variegatus
AGCGCCACCATGCTCCCAAGCGGCGCACTGTAGCAGTGCGCCACCGGGCCGGCCCTCACTGCTCCTTTTCTTTACCAATCCTTTGCTTTTAGCCCCATCCTTCACCACCACCTCCAGAAGTATCTGGTACCAATGATTCCTGAGTTTTTCCAAGGTTCTGTGGACTGGCCCACTTTCTCTTTCTGGAGATGCATTTTCCACTTTCTGTGCTCGGTCATTAAACCTTAGCCACGTGCTGTTCATCTTCCAAAGTTTTGTCTCTCTCATCTCCCACTGTCTCCTTTTCTGTTCTTTGTGTCCTGGTGAATTTAAACTTTCTATAATTCCCCTGTGATTATTTTAGCAGGGTTTCAGGAGGAAGAGGAATCCACCTCATATAACTACACCTATTTTTCTTTTCTTTTCTTTTTTTAAAAGATGACCAGTAAGGGGATCTTAACCCTTGACTTGGTGTTGTCAGCACCACGCTCAACCAGTGAGCCAACCGGCCATCCCTATATAGGATCCGAACCCGTGGCCTTGGTGTTATCAGCACCGCACTCTACGAGTGAGCCACAGGCCGGCCCAACTAGACCTATTTTTCTAAAAACAAAATTCTGAAGCAAAAAATATTACTTTTCTGTGTTTTTAAAATGTTTTGTTTAGGCATGGTGTGTTTGCGCAGTTGGTTGGAGCACAGTGTTGCTAACATCAAGGTCAAGGGTTCAGATCCCACTGACCAGCCACCAAAAAAAAAAAAAAGAGAGAGAGAGAGGAGAGAGAGAAAGAGACACTCCCCTACTTAAAAAGAAAAAACTACCCTTGACCCCAATCCCCCATGGTTCATCCAGCCTTTCTTCTTCTTCTCCTTTTTTTTTTTTTTTGGTCTTTCTTGCAGTAGGATTACTTCACACTTTTAGAATTTTGGAGTATGGACTCTCTTACCTCTCAGTCAATCGTCACCTGTCTGCACTGTGACTTTTGCCCAGGACACTGGTGACCTCTCAACTGCCACATCCCCTGGCGTTTTTCATTTTTTATCGAGTCCTGTGGCACGAGGTGCTGTCAGCGATCCTGTCTTCCTGCACTCCTGCCTCACCCTGTAGCTCCCTGGACATTCTGCCTCTGCCTCCTTCTGGTGTTGGCTCCCTCTGCTTACCTTTAAACTGGAGTGTCTCCTGGGGTCCTTCACATGACCACTACTGTCCTCACTCCCCACCCCCCTGGGTCATCTTAGCCCCTTTTACTGGCATCATACACATCCTCTGTCCTGAGAAGGACACCCAGATCCAGCTCCTGACTTTCAATTCATACCCAGCAGCTTCTCAGTGAAGCTGAGCCTGTCCGTCTCTTTTAAAACACAAACTATCACCAAGCCCCAGGCCTGCTCCTGATCACCTACACTGTTTTTATCATAGCAATTATCACCTTCTAACATACTATATAATTTATTATTGACTTATTTCTTGTTTTCCCCTGTAGAATGTCAGCTTCCTATCCACAGGGATTTTCCTCTTTTGTTCATTGCTGTTCATTATCCAGTGCCTAGGATAGTTCCTGGCACATAGCAAGGTGCTCAATAAATATTGCAGAATGCCACCAAACCACACTTTGTCTGTGCCAGAGTTACCTAAAGTGGCAGCCTTTATGTCTCAGCAATTTTTTCACAGTGCCTAAAAGAAATACCTAACCAAGGCCAAAAGAAAATATCCCTAGCCCAAAAGAAATACCTAACAGTTCTGTTTATTAAGTAGTTAGGACCAAATAGCTTGTTATGTGCTAATAACTCACTAGCCATTTGAAAAAATAATACCCACAAAGTGAAAGAAAAATATTTTAATATAATTCTTAAATAACCACCATTACTTATTCAACAGGATATATGCACCTTCTTAAGCCCTAGAATCATAATGACCACCAACATTCTCATTTCCTGTTCCACATTGATTTTCATGAGTTATTCGCTTCTTATCACATCAATCGCCAAAACCCCAGTTTTACAGGCTGGCCCGTTGCTCACTCGGGAGAGTGCGGTGCTGATAACACCAAGGCCACGGGTTCGGATCCCGTATAGGGATGGCCGGGTAGCTCACTTGGGAGAGCGTGGTGCTGACAACACCAAGTCAAGGGTTAAGATCTCCTTACCGGTCATCTTTAAAAAACAAAAAAACCAAAAAACGACCCCCCCACCCAGTTTAACAAAAATATAATGTCATAGAAAGGAATGTAGTAGAGTTAATGTTGAAGCTGTGAACTACTTCCAGCTAGTCATTTTCAGTGTTCAACAGATGATGAGTATCATTATGTTTCCCTCCAAAAATTAAAATATCCCACTATGTTTTTGTTAGCTTGCTGTGGCACCCTAGGGTAACTTGTCCCACAGTATGGGAACCATGGGTCTATGTGCTTTCTTTGACTGGATTTGACTTTCTCTCTTGTCAACCTCCAGGCTCAGCTCAAATACCAAACTGGCCAGAAACAAAACACACCTGAACAAAACAATTTCCCCAGTTGGAATGAAAACTCCTTCTTTTGGGATCTGACAGTTTAATCTGCATAAAAGGCATGAATTATTCTCTGATACCCAAAGTGTAAAAAATGCTGCATTTTTAAATTGTTCTAAATCCGATAAAACTAGCTTTAAGCTCCCACTGGCTTAGGTCATTGAGACTTCTAAATCTGGCATTTTGGGGTGGTTCCTCCTTGTTCCTGGGCTTGTACCGGGACTATGGAGCTTACACAGTCCAATATGGAGCTGCCCACATCAGCTGTCCTTAGAGGCTTCCACTGCATTGCTCACCAGTCCATGAAAAAGCAACTGGCCCAACTGGCTATATCTGCTGCCCCAGAGCCAGGCTAAGCAGAGGGACCTCTCTTGTGGCTAGGGAGGCTGAGGGGTAAGGTCCCAGGCATTTAGACTTCCCGCACTCCTGCCCAGAAGATATCTCTCTATGAGTGGGGCCCATGTCAATGTCTCTCTGGGAACCTACTGCTCCTCCTTCTCACCTTTGGGGGAATTTTTTAAAAATTCAAAAAAAAAAAAAAAATCCAATGCAATAGTTAAACTTTGGGAGATGTCAGATGATTTCTACAATCTGGACCCTTGGTTGCTGCATGGAAACCACTGGCTGGAGCTAAGCAAGTACCGCTTCTGGGCAAGGCATGTGCTATGCTGTGGGCCACATCTGTGATGTTGTTCATGTCTGCCTGGCCCCTGCAGTCTTTTGAGCTTGACACCCTGGCCTACACTTTTTGATAATGTATCCCGACCTCGAACACAAAACACTTAATTCACTCTTGAGGGCAAGGATGTCCCAAACTCAAGCAGTCCAGGTCCAGCTGCTCTTCATAGAGGGCTGTGTGTGCATGTGGTTGGTGGTGGGGGTGGGAGTGGGGCGACAGTAGTATAAACAATTACTTCTTCATTCTATGCCAATGAATCTCGCAACAAAAAAGGCAGGACAACCACTGGGCTCTCCTTAACTCATACATATCTGATGCATATTTAGCATATATAACTCATACATATTTAGCACTGATTTAATTCAGGCTCACCATGTGTCTTTTTTTTTTTTTTTTTTTTT
>NW_007726749.1:124214-124854 GCF_000696425.1 Galeopterus variegatus
CCCGCTCCTCGCTCAGCCAGTGAGCGGGAACCGGTCTGTATGTGGGATCTGAACCCTCGGTGGGATCGCCGCCGCGCTCCCAAGCGGCACACTGTAGCAGTGCGCCACCGGCCGGCCGCATGTGTCATTTTTAACAGTGATATTAATAGCTAACATTCACTGGATCCTTACTAGCTTCCCAGTACTGGGTAAAGTAGCTTATAAATATAATCTTGTTGAATTCTTTAGAAAACTGCTCCTGAAAGAATGTAGCAGAATGTAATGGCCCAGCGGACGGGAGTAGGTCTTGGGGTGAACACGAAAAATTCAGCGATGATGCAGCTTAAAAGCAGAAGGGAAGCAGGTGCAAGCCCGAGGCGGCCGGAGAAGCGGCCCAGACTGTGGACCCAAGGCTCTCCAACAGGCCGCGGGTGGGTGACGGACCCAAGCCTGTGAGACCCCGTGGAAGCCTCAGTAGGTCCGGGGAGGCAACCGCTCCAGGGTCTCTCCCCTTGTTTCGCTCCATGCTTATTCATGGATTATGTCTGTCTCTCTCTCTCCTCTTCTCGGTCCCTCACCCCAGCCTCTCTTCTCATCCGTCCCCCAACCTGTTCCAGCTCCCCGCCGTCACGTGACCCGTGCGTAAATCACAGCACTCTTC
>NW_007726749.1:124955-128723 GCF_000696425.1 Galeopterus variegatus
TCCGGGGAGGCAACCGCTCCAGGGTCTCTCCCCTTGTTTCGCTCCATGCTTATTCATGGATTATGTCTGTCTCTCTCTCTCCTCTTCTCGGTCCCTCACCCCAGCCTCTCTTCTCATCCGTCCCCCAACCTGTTCCAGCTCCCCGCCGTCACGTGACCCGTGCGTAAATCACAGCACTCTTCCCACCCCAGCTGCTGGCCTGCACCGGGCTCTGCAGAGGCTGCGGGCCGCGCATGCGCAGCTACGAGCGCACCTGCGCCAGCTGGACCGGGCCGTGCACCAGCCGGTGGCATCCTGCAGCTGCAGCCCCGCCTCACTTCGCGCTGGGCCGGGCGGGGGGGGCGTGGACCGCCTGTTCCCAAGCCCCGGAGGAGTTCCTGTTCTCGTTGCTGATGCGCTCCCAACAACAGTCCACATAGTCAAACCTCTTTAAGTCAGGGCGTTGGGGCTGCACAATGGGTGCTGGGCGTCCTCCCCTGGGCATGAGAAAGTCATAGCACGAGCCCCGGGTCTGTCCTTAGAGCCGTGTGAGTTTGCACAAGTGACTTGACATCCCTGCGCCCCAGGAAAATGGGGATAATAATAGCGCCGACAGTAGGGCTGTAGTGATAATCCACTGAAAATTCTGCGCAGTGCCTGGTGTGTATTAAACTCTCAGTAAATGCAAATAAAGAATACAGAGCAAAGGGTAGTAGATGTGATGGCGGAAGGAGGGTTTTATCCTTTTGTGTAGGTCATCTCACGTCCCGCTGGCTCCTCAGCGCCGCCCTGAGAGAGAGAGAGGCCTGGAAGTTTTATTGTCCTCGTTTCACAGATGGGGAAATCAAGGCTCAGAGATGTCAAGAGGTCTCGAACCAGGTCTTGGATTCCATTTCCAGAGCGATTCCAACCCGACACTCCAGACTCAGTGTTCCTGTGTGAGTTCACAGTCTGTCACCCACTGCTGTTCAGCCATCCTATTTAAAATAACATTTGTTGTGACTTTTGCCATCCCTTGCGAACATCTCAGGAAAGGATTTCTTTTTTTGTACTTCCTTATGCAAAAAATAAGGAACTGCTATACTATATTTTATTTGCTATGAATTTTAAGGAGGTCTCTGAGCACAGATCCCAGGCCACCCAGAAGTCCTGAAGCCCTGAAGTCCAGCGAGGCCCACCTCTGGGGGTTCTCCCTCCCACTCTGCCTCACAAGCTCTCTTCCCTCTAGTCACACTGGCCCCCTCCCTGTTGCTGGAGGAGACAAACTCCTTTCTGTCACTGGGTCTTTGTGTTGGAGTGAGCAGTACTGAAGCCATGTTGGGACCTAAAGCTGCCTGGGCTGTGGGGGGTGGGGGGGTATTTTTAAAAGGACAGTTTTTTTCTCTCCACTCTTTCTTCCCATCCCCTGACTTACCTCGCTCACTAAGTAGGAAAGCAAAGCTGAGAAGCTAATTAGTACTTTGCAAAGCTAACAGTTCTTTCTTTGAGACTTGTAGAGTTTTGAGAAATGATCAAGGCCAAATGACTGAAGCTGACCTTAGGCACCAGCCAAGTACAACAGCGCAAATCAAAATCTTGCAGGGTCCTGAGATAACAGGGAAGATGAGAACAGAAACCAGATGAGGCCTTGCAGAGACCTTGTACCTCACCCATAAAATGGACCCCTCATAACTCACATCTCCTGCTCTCCTGTTTTCACCTCCCACATTACATTCCCTCAACTCTTCCTTTAAAAACCCCTCAGTAAATGTAAATCTTTGAGATGGGATAGCCTACCATCTCATTCAGCTGAATACATCTGCTTTTCTAACACCAACCATTTGACTTTGGAGGTTTTTTTTCTTTCCTTTTCAAGAGGGCGGGCAGCCGGATCTGAGTCCGGTAACATTTGCACCTAGTGTGTATCCACCTGAAACTCTCTCCCACTCCCCTCTTGCTACCTTTTTACTAGTCTCAGGAAGCCTACTCTGACTGCACCCCAGCCATCCCACTGGGTCAGGTGCCCTGTTATTCACTCCCACAGCCCCTGTGTTGCTGCTTCAGCACTTATCAGAAGGATAACTCAATGTTGTGTATGTCTTCCTGGCTAGAATACCAGCTCCTTGAGGGCAGGGGTTGTCTCTACCTTACAGCAGTGGCCTGAAAGCACTCATTCAACCCTTGTTGACCCACTCAGTGGATGAATAAGAGGAACTCTTGGCCATCCCTACATCTTAGCCACTAAGGAATTTTCCAGCTTCTAATCTATATTTTCATGGCAGATACAGAAAGCATGGAATCTCTGCTGACACGTTCCAGCTGGCTAAGGAGGCAGCATTTGGCATCGTGAGTGCATCCTAGGTCCCCCCACATTTACAAACTATCTCCTTCTCCAAATGTGCACAGAGGCTATTGATATGTTTCTCAGGCAAAAAGCAGGACCTAGACAGGAAGAGATGACATATTAATGTTTTCTCTCTCTGCGAAGCCAAGTGAACATTCTGTTGGGGTAGATTGGGGTGGGGAATGAGAAGATTGTCAAATCTGCTGGGGGATGAACTAGGACATGTGGCCTCTTGTTCTGGTTTGCCCACCATTTGTTTTCTGACCTTGGAAAATTCCTCCTTAGGTCTCATCTTCTTTTCTTGTTGCTCAGAATAAAATAATGGTTCAATATCCAGATTCTAGAACTAGATCTTTTTTTTTTTTTTATCACTTACTAGCAGACTTATCCTCTCTGAATCTCAATTTCCTTATCTGTAAAATATTACTACATTTCCTAATAATATAAAGAAAAAGACCTAATTCATAAAAAACATTTGATGAGTATTCACTGATTTCACTACTGTTAGCTCTCCTGTCCTTTTTGATTTTTAATTGGTTCTGCTTGTTTGTTTTTCCTTGAAGCCTGTCCCTATCAACAAAGAAAATCCAGCAAAAACTGACCTGGTACCACTTTGGCAAATGCGGACATCAGGAAATAGATCCTGAGCCCAGAGTTGGTCCCACAGCATATTCCTATCAGGTTTGGGATTTAGAAACTTCCAGAGTCTGAGCATCTCAAGAAAAGGATCGCAGTCTGTCTTGTACATGGTTGTAGCTCCAGTGCACAGAATAGTGGCTTACAACAGTAGCGGGAGAACAATAAATATTTGCTAATAAATGATACACAGCCTGACAGCAAGTCTCGTGCTTTTTCCAGTATCTCAGAGCCTCGGTTTCTTCATCTGAGAATGGAGATTAAGAACAAAGCTAAATTATTGTAAGGATTTAATGAGATGATGCCTGTAAGGAGCTTGGCAAAGAGCCTGACACATAAAAAGAGAGCTCAGTGAACGGTGGATGGATATATGGATATAGGTAGCCAGAGAGAGAGAGACGGTGTCCATATACCCAGGTTACGTTGTGGCTGGGAGTGGGTACTACAAAGACGAGATCCGACCTCCGAGTTCCTTCCGTGGACGGGGGAAAAATGCAAGGCTTCCAGAAAGAGGAAAGACAGGACCACAGAGGGATTTCAAGAAGGTGGAGCGTGTCACTAGCCTGCGGCCAGAGTGCGGAGGTGGCGAAAATCACATTAGGACCGCGCAATTCGGGAGCGCGCGGCTGCCCAGCACGCCCGGCGCGTGAGGTGAGGGGGAGGGTGCGACTCCCGCGCACGCCAGGGGCCGCTGAGCGCCCAGCCGCATCTCGGTGGGCGGGGCTGAACCCCGGACCGCAGTGCGATTGGCGGAAGCGCGCGGGTGACGCCGACGGCTGGCGCGAGGCCCCACCCCCTGACAGCCCCGCCCCCCGCGCGCCCCCTCGCTC
>NW_007726749.1:129723-133747 GCF_000696425.1 Galeopterus variegatus
CACCTCACGACCGGAGTCTCCTGGCCGGCAGGGTCCCGTTATCCCGGCGCCGCCCTCGAGGGAGGGAAGTCTCTCCCGGCCTCCGGCGGCCCGGGCCCGTTTCCCTCCCGCATCCTCCCCTTTCCCCCATCCCTCCTCCTACACCCCATAGCTCTCCTTCATCGCCATCTCGCTCTTTTTACCTCCACCCCCCTCCATCGCTCCCTCTTCTCCCCCGCTTCTCCCCCTCCCCGTCCCCCTCCTTCATCCCATCTCTCCCCCTTCATTTCACCCCCGTTCCTTCGTCCTCCTCTTCCACCCCAGCATCTCATCCCTCCCCTGTTCACCTCGCCTTTATCCCCCGCAGCCCACTACCCTCCCCCTGCACCCATCACCCTCCCCTGCACCCCCGTTCTTCACCGTCATTACCTTCCCCCCGTTTCCCCTCTCCCTTCCTTGCTGCCTTTATTCTCTGAGCTCCCCGATTCCACTCCTTTTTCTGTCTCCATTCCCTCCCTCTTTCCCACCCTCCTTCGTGAATCGTGACGAGCGAGATCCCGGTCTGCATCGTCCTCCCCCTTCCTCCCCCTCCCGGAGAGACGAGCCGCTGTCCCCGGCTGCAGAGACCCACCTGGGAGCGGCTCGGCGCGCGCAGCCTGAGTCGCTCCTGCCAGCTGGGGAGGAGACGCCTGTTTTCCAAAGGCTTGGCTCTGCTGAGCGGAGGCCGCCTCGTTCCCCCTCCGCTACCCGGGGCTTGGTTTCAAGGGCGGGGTCATAATCGGGGTCCTGAACCCTCTTCAATCACTCCGGAGACGAGGAAAGCTTTAGTGTGCAGCGGGAGGAGTGGCTCTGCCCAGCACCGCAGTCTGCAGCCTCCCTGTTTGCTGGACTCAGCCCTTGCTTGGCTGAACGTTTCAGGCGCCTCATACCACAGTTGCAGGGAGGAAATGGTTGTTTATGGGTTTGGATGAAAGGCACGGCATAAATGGATTTTTAAAAATGGTTGGTGGTGATGTTGTCTGCAGCGGAGTGAGGGCTGATGGTGGATAATATGTGGAAAACGGCATCCTCAGTACTAAATAAGATGGATGATATGTGTTGAAAAATAGTACCTCTTCAATATTTTGCCTATTTCTTTGTAACAAAAAAAGTGTAAGGATTGTTGTGGTTTTTGCTACCTCTTTTGGGATTAAGAGGAAATTAAAAATAGGCTTTTCTCTGTAGGAGGGGATAACGAAAGCAAAAGAATAAAAATAGTGGAAACTTACAGTTTCCTTTCCGGTGATTTTCTCCTGTTACAGCTCTCTCTGTGTGTTGTTGTTTTTGCTATGAATGCTTTTGGCTGTGTAGAGTGTTCTTTTTGAGCATCATAACTGTTTTTTTTCCTCCCCATTCTTTTCATGGATATATAGGAAAAATTGTTATAAAAACTGAACCCCAAATGAACAATATCTTAAAAAGGGCTCACTATAACCCCTGCATTACCCATGCACGTAAAAGTTCTGATACTTGTACCTTGTATTTTCTAAGGAGAATCAAGGTGTTTAAGTCTGGCAGGATCCTTAGGGAGCCTCGAATGTCAACTCCTTCATTTAACCCTGGGAAAGAAATGGAGACTTGGAGCAATTAAATGACTTGTCAAAATCAGTGTTAATTAATTTTTTAAAACCCGGTGTCCATTTCCTTGCAACATTAGTAAAAAATAACTTTCTTCATTATTCTGTATATGCTATTTCTTTCCAATAGGAAAGGGTTCATTCAACCCTTTTAAAGGGTTGTAAAATATGAAATGGGATGTTTCATATTCCATTTTTTCAAATGTTATGTTTAAATACTACACTTTGAAGATAAAATCCCTAAGTGTTACAGATATCAAGCTTTTACGTCCTTTTACCAGGACCCTTGTTCATGCAGGTGGCTCTTTAGTCCCCTTTCCCCACCTTTTTTAGAAGCAAGCATAAAGGTAGAAAAAAAAAAAAAACAATATGCAATATGGCCAAAATTTATTTTCTGAAATAAAGCAAAGCCACTGTGTACAAAAACAAAAACAAGCCAATTTTATATAAAATTGGTGAATATGTGAACAATGTTCTTTCCTATAACAATTGAGGTAGGTATAAATTTTGTCTTTTTTTTTTTTTTTTTTTTTTTTTAAAAATGACCGGTAAGGGGATCTTAACCCTTGACTTGGTGTTGTCAGCACCACGCTCAGCCAGTGAGCGAACCGGCCATCCCTATATGGGATCCGAACCCATGGCCTTGGTGTTATCAGCACCGCACTCTACCGAGTAAGCCACGGGCCGGCCCTAGGTATAAATTTTGTCTTTTTTTTTTTTTTTAAAAATGACCGGTAAGGGGATCTTAACCCTTGACTTGGTGTTGTCAGCACCACGCTCAGCCAGTGAGCGAACCGGCCATCCCTATATGGGATCCGAACCCATGGCCTTGGTGTTATCAGCACCGCACTCTACCGAGTGAGCCACGGGCCGGCCCTAGGTATAAATTTTGGAAAAATATTTTTGCAGTCCTTCGTCAGTGGTAGGTTAATTATGGCTCCTAATTTTGGATGGGGAGTTCTAGCTTTGCCTTTTTCTCCAATAAACAAAAGTAAAATAAGATGTTTTTTCACTGCTCTGCACCAGATTAAATGTCACCTTCATAGCCTTATCTTCCCAAACTAAATTAACACCCTGTAGTCACTGTTTATCATATTTTTTTCATGATAAATGAAGATGCTTATTTTCTTAGTAGCAATTAAAATTATCTGAAGTGATCTTGTTCAGTTTTTTTTGTTGTTGGGGTTTATTGGGTACTTGTTTGATAGTTTCATCCATTTTAATGTTACTTCAACGAGAGTAAGGTCTTATATTACATGTTCCGGTGCCAAGAACAGTGGCTGGCTCATAGTCAATAGTTAATAAATGTTTGTTGTATGAATGAATGTTATTAACAAGATCAATATAGTTTTTGGCCCCTTGTCCCTTCTGAGTTGAGCTTTCTTGAGTGGCCAGTAGCTACAGGTACAACCAGAGTAGAAGAGGAGGGTTGACTTAACTGTTCATTCAACAAACATTTGTTCAGAGCCTGCTAGGAACTATGGGGGATCCAGAGATGAGTAAAACATAGGACCACTCATACTGTGTGACAAACACACAATTCCGAGAAGTTTTCCCTATCCCTTCCATGACACACTTAGGGTGCACTCAGTGTATTGCTCTTATTTGTGTTGGTCTTGCCCTAGATTATAAGTTTCTTCAGGGGAGAGTAGGACCTTGTCTTATTCTTACGTCTGTCCTCAGTGCATGAATTAGTGCCTGGCACTCAATTGATGTTGATTGAATGACTCTAAAGTATAACCATTAAGAGAATTGACTGTGGAATTAGACTACCTGGGATAAATTTATGACCCATCACTTATTAGATGTGCAACTTTGGCAAATAATGGAACATTTTGGCACCTCAATTTCTTCATCTATAAAATGAATTATAATAGCAGCTATCTTGTGGAGTTTTATGAGTATTAAATGAGGTGGTACAGGTATAGCATTTAGCACAATTCTCGGCACACAGTAGACTCAGTAAATTTTATCGTTATGAAAAGATCCACAGAGGGTCAGTAAAAGTGTTAGGGGATTTGGGGAAGAGATAGACTACTCTGTCCTGGGGCCAGGGTTTTGGGAGAGAAAGTGGAGTCTTGGATAAAGTTCTTGAAAGAAGTGCAAATAAATTGGAAAATGGAAGAATCAAATTGAAGAACATATGGACAAATTTGTAATCAGACCCCAACTTCTGTTGCCAGTTCTACTCATTTCTTTACTTTTGACCCTGATTTTTTTTTCCTGTAAAAAGTGTGGTTTTCTGCCTTGTACCTTGCAAAAAGCTTGTAAGAGAAAGGAGAATTTCATTTTTTTGGTGGCATCCATATATTTAATATGTGATGTTTCAATCATGTAACTCCTTGTTGTAGTCCAGACTTTACTCCTGTTCACTGAAGTTTTATCAGTGTGTTACAAAGACGCAAGAATCCAAGATGTCTTGTGTTTGT
>NW_007726749.1:134017-135823 GCF_000696425.1 Galeopterus variegatus
TTTTTTTTCCTGTAAAAAGTGTGGTTTTCTGCCTTGTACCTTGCAAAAAGCTTGTAAGAGAAAGGAGAATTTCATTTTTTTGGTGGCATCCATATATTTAATATGTGATGTTTCAATCATGTAACTCCTTGTTGTAGTCCAGACTTTACTCCTGTTCACTGAAGTTTTATCAGTGTGTTACAAAGACGCAAGAATCCAAGATGTCTTGTGTTTGTTTTTCTTGTTACTTCTTAGCTGTTACCAATTTCTCATGTTCTTTATAAGAATCACATTCTTTTCCAAAATAATGTAGTTTCCATTTGTACATTAAATACATACGTTTTTCATATGGGGTCATGATTCACAGGATGTGTCAGAAGTTGAGAGGTCACCTAGGTTGAAGCAGTCTTCATTCATTCTTACACTTTATAAAAAATTAGAAACCTTTGGTTAGCATACAAATAAGTATATTTTGAAATACATTAAATGCATGTTGCATTTTTTTCTATTTTTAAAATTAAGCTATAATTTGCATCCAGTAAAATTCACCCTTTTTTGTGAATAGTTCTTCAAATTTCAGCCATTACATACAGTTATGTAATCACCACCATCATCAAAAAGTAGAACAGTGCCACCACCTCTCAAAGTTCCCTTATGCTGCCCCTTTGTACTCAGTCTCTCCTTCTACTCCTAGACTCTGGCAACCACTGAAATGTTTTCTGTCCTTATAGTTTTGCCTTTTCCAGAAGATTGTATCAGTGGAATCTTACAGTGTGTAGCTTTTTAAATATGACTTCTTTCATTTAGCATAATGCATTTGGGACTCATCCATGTTGTGTTTATCTGCAGTTTGTTCCTTTTCATTACTGACTACTATTCTGTTGTAGGGATATACTACAGTTTGTTTATACTGCCCCCAGCTGAGGGACATTTGAGTTGTTTCCAATTTTGGGAAATTACAAATGAAGATTCTATAAGCATTCACACACAGATTTTTGTGTGAAAATATTATTTGGCCACATAAATACCTAGGAGTGGGAATAATAGGTCATATGGTAAGTGTATGTTTAACTTTATAACAAACTGCCAAATTGTTTCCAAATTGGCAATACTGTTCTGCATTCCTACCAGCAATGTATGAGAATTCTCATCCTTGTCAGCACTTGGTATTGTCAGTTTTAAAAATTTTGGTCATGGGGCCGGCCTGTGGCTCACTNAAGTCAAGGGTTGAGATCCCCTTACCGGTCATCTTTAAAAAAAAAAAAAAAAAAAAAAATTTGGCCATCCTGATAGGTAGTGGTATCTTGTAGTTTTATTTGCATTTGTTAAGCATTTTTTCATATATTTCTGTGTATCTTCTTTGGCAAATTGTCTACATCTTTTGCACATTTTTAATTGGGTGGTTTTCTTATTATTGAGTTTTGAGAGGTCTTCATATATTCTGGGTGCAAATGCTTTATCAATGATATTTGCAAATATTACCTCATAGTCTGTGGCTTGTCTTTTCATTCTCTTAATGCTATTTTTCAAAGAGCAGAAGTTCTTAATTTTGATGAAGTACGATTTATCAATTTTTTTTTCATAAATTATGTTTTTGATATCCTATCTAAGAAATCTTTGTCTAACCCAACTTCACAAAGATTTTCCCCAGAGTTTTCTTCTAAGAGTTTTAGACTTTACATTTAGTTTTTGACCCATTTTGAGTTAATTTTTGTATATTGTGTGCATATGATTAAGGCTAATTTTTTCTTTTGTATGTGAATGTCCAGTTCCAAGCACCATTTGTTGAAAAGACTATTCTTGTTTCCATTGGGTTGTCTTTGTGCC
>NW_007726749.1:137729-138715 GCF_000696425.1 Galeopterus variegatus
CAGGTCCAGGGTTCGATCCCTGTACTGGCCACCACCAAAAGAGAGAGAGAGAGAGAGAGAGGGAGGGAGGGAGAGAGAGAGAGCAAAACCCTAATGAAAGAAATCAAAGAAGATGTGAATAGATTGAGAGATGTACCATGTTTATAGGTTGGGATAATATGTTACAAAAAATGTGTTTTCAATTGTCTTTGTCTATGAGTAATTGTTAGGTCATATGGTAACTCTATATTTAACTTTTTGAGGATCTTCCAAACTGTTTCCCAAAGCAGCTACACCATTTTAAATTCCCACCAGCAGTATAAGAGGGTTCCAATTTCAGAACTTTCTTTTATTTTCTTCTTCCCCCCAACTTCACAGCTTTCTCAACAACACTTGTTATTGTTTGTCTTTTTTATTGTAGCTATCCTAGTGGGTGTGAAGTGGTATCTTAATGGTTATGATCTGCATTTCTCCGATGACTAATGATGTTGAGCATCTTTTCATGAGCTTATTGGCCATTTGTAAATCTTCTATGGAGAGAGGTCTTTTCAGATTCTTTGCCTATTTTTAAATTGGGTTATTTAATGTACTTTTTTTTTTTATGACTGGCACTCTGGACCTTGGTGTTATCATTATCAGCACCACATTCTAACCAACTGAGCTAACTGGCCAGCCCTCAATTTGCATTTTTAATCTACATATTGTTTTCATTTAAAGTTATTATTTTACTCTGTCTTTTAAACATAAAAGTGGAAACCTTCAATGAATAAGTATGCATGTAAATCTGACCAATTTACCTATTTCTTTAATCTTCTAATTTCTTTTTTTCTGTATACTTTTGGTCAGAACTTTTTTCTTGTAATAATTGTGATTTCATGCCTTTTTAGACAATTCATTTAAAATTTAAAATTTATTATTGTTGAATGGTCACATTGTGTTTTCATTCCAGTTTATTAATTAAAAGTGTCATGCTTTTGGACCTCCTAACTTATTTAAAGGATTCTAAT
>NW_007726749.1:140372-142168 GCF_000696425.1 Galeopterus variegatus
TCTGTATGGGGGATCCTAACCCTCGGACGGGAGCGCCGCCGCGCTTCCCAAGCGGCGCACTATCCAGTGCGCCACCGGGCCGGCCCCAATTATTTTAAATTTCATAGTCTTTCATTTGGATCCTACCAGTATACATTTGCAGTGATATAGCTGCATAGAGTTTTCATAATCTGTTTTCTTAATTTATTTCCTAATTTCTATTTTCTTCTCTTTTTAATAACGTATCATGTCATTTTTGTGTATTTCTTTTAAAAGAGTTAATATGACCTACCATTTCAGATGGGGAAGATAAAGCTCAAAACTTTTTATTATTATAATTTTTTTTGGTGACTGGCCAGTATGGGGATCTGAACCCTTGATCTTGGTGTTATCAGCACCATGCTCTAACCAACTGAGCTAACCAACAAACCCTCAAAACTTTTTATTTTCTTTTTTTCTTTAATTTTTAAAATTTTTTGGCGGCTGGCGGGTATGGGGATCTGAGTGTGTGACCTTGGGGTTATAAGGCTGTGTTCTAACCAGCTGAGCTAACTGGCCAGCTCCCCTCCACCCAAAACTTTTTTTTTTTTTTTAAAGATGACCGGTAAGGGGATCTTAACCCTTGACTTGGTGTTGTCAGCATCACGCTCAGCCAGTGAGCTAACTGGCCATCCCTATATAGGATCCGAACCCGTGGCCTTGGTGTTATCAGCACCGCACTCTCCTGAGTGAGCCACGGGCCAGCCCCTCACCCAAAACTTTTTAAAAACATGTTATTCTTGGTTACTTCTAATTTTACACAACTATTTTTCTTTCTTTTTTTTTTTTTGGTGGCTGGCTGGTATGGGGATCTGAACCCTTGATTTTTTTTGGTGTTACAACACCATGCTCTAACCAACTGAGGTAACTGGCCAGCCCCTAATTTTGAACTTAAAAAAAAAAAACGTATTTAATACTTGTCATTTTTAGCTTTCTGATTGGAAGACCTCTCTTAGTTTTAATTTAACTTGTGCTAAATGAGAAATTACTTTATTGGGCTCTTGCCACATGCTTAAGCACTGGACTGGGAGCTATGAGAATATAAAGGTCTGGTCCCCATATCTGAAGGAGATGAAAGGTATGCAAACCACCACCATATAAATAATTCCTTAGGTGACCATGACTGAGAGCAGTTCTCATTTCTAGCCTACTTTAAAAATACATTCCCTCTTTAAAAGTGTCTATATTAGGTTTTAGTATTTGTTATAGATGAATGATGGCTGGTCCAAATGCAATGGTGTTTTCAACTAACTGATCACAGCCAGTTACAGATTCTTTGTTCCTTCTCCACTCCCATTGCTTCACTTGACTAGACTTAAAAAAAAGAAAAAAAAAAAGATGAATGAAAATCTTACCCTGTCTTCTTGTGAATCCTGACCTAAAGATTTTTCTTAATGGGTGTTTTATAGGCCAAAGATTTAGATGCAAACTCTGGAGGCAATAATTTACTCTAAATTAAAATTCCAGGGTACTGGCCGGTTAGGTCAGTTGGTTAGAGTATGATGCTCATAACACCAAGGTCCAGGGTTTGACCCCTGTATCAGCCAGCTGCCAAAAAAAAAACTATTAAAAAAAATCCCAGTAATTCTTATATCAGATGAGGATGATTTATTTCCCTAGACTCTTTTACAGTTGCATAGAGAAAGTGTGACGTGGACCAGTCACCCACAAAATTGTATTTAATTTTGAAGTAAAACAAATGTTCATTTAAATACTCTTCCTCCCTGGAGACTGAGGCTATGTAATTAAATTTTTTTTTTTTCTTTTTTTTCTTTTTT
>NW_007726749.1:143150-144882 GCF_000696425.1 Galeopterus variegatus
TTAATGGGTGTTTTATAGGCCAAAGATTTAGATGCAAACTCTGGAGGCAATAATTTACTCTAAATTAAAATTCCAGGGTACTGGCCGGTTAGGTCAGTTGGTTAGAGTATGATGCTCATAACACCAAGGTCCAGGGTTTGACCCCTGTATCAGCCAGCTGCCAAAAAAAAAACTATTAAAAAAAATCCCAGTAATTCTTATATCAGATGAGGATGATTTATTTCCCTAGACTCTTTTACAGTTGCATAGAGAAAGTGTGACGTGGACCAGTCACCCACAAAATTGTATTTAATTTTGAAGTAAAACAAATGTTCATTTAAATACTCTTCCTCCCTGGAGACTGAGGCTATGTAATTAAATTTTTTTTTTTTCCTTTTTGTCTTTTTCCGTGTCCGGCAACGGATTGCAACCCTCAGTGCCGCCCCCGTACCGGACCGGGACCAGCAACGGGATCGCAACCCTTGGTGTTGCTCCTGCGCCTCGCTCAGCCAGTGAGCGGGAACTGGTCTGTATGTGGGATCTGAACCCTCGGCGGGAGCGCCGCCGTGCTTCCCAAGCGGCGCACTATAGCAGTGCGCCACCGGGCCGGCCCGTAATTAAATATTAAAGTCCTCTTTCTCACTGTAAATTTTTTATTTTACTTTTTTATTTTTTTTAAAAGATGAGCGGTAAGGGGATCTCAACCCTTGGCTTGGTGTTGTCAGCACCACGCTCAGCCAGTGAGCAAACCGGCCATCCCTATATGGGATCCGAACCCGGGGCCTTGGTGTTATCAGCCCCACACTTCCCCGAGTGAGCCACGGGCCGGCCCCTAACTATAAATGTTTTAAACTGGCACTTTTTTTTTTTTAATTTTTAAAAAATTTTTATTTTATGGCCGGCCCGGTGGCGCACTGCTACAGTGCGCCGCTTGGGAGCGTGGCAGCACTCCTGCCGAGAGTTCGGATCCCACATACAGACCTGCCGCTCACTGGCTGAGCGAGGTGTGGGAGCAACACCGAGGGTTGCGATCCCGTTGCCGGTCCCGGTCCGGTACGGGCGCAACACTGAGGGTTGCGATCCATTGCCGGACATGAAAAAAGACAAAAAGGAAAAAAAATTTATTTTATTTTATTTTATTTTTTTGTCCTTTTTGAGACTGGCCGTACCATGCTCAGCCAGTGAGTGCACGGGCCATCCCTATATAGGATCCGAACCCGTGGCGGGAGCACTGCTGCACTCCCAGCGCCGCACTCTCCCGAGTGTGCCACGGGCTCGGCCCAAGCACTTTTTTTTTAAAAGGACTTCTGGGCCGGCCGGGTGGCGCACTGGAGAGTGCACCGCTTGGGAGCGCGGCGGCGCTCCCGCTGAGGGTTCGGATCCCATGTGGAGACCGGTTCCTGCTCACTGGCTGAGCGTGGTGCGGGCGCAGCACCGAGGGTTGCAATCCCGTTGCCGGTCCCCAGTACGGCGCGACACTGAGGGTTGCGGTCCTGTTACCGGTCAGTAAAAAAGACAAAAAGGAAAAAAAAAATTAAAAGGACTTCTTTGGTGATGAGCATTTAAAATGATACTCCAGAGAAACTTCAGGATTAAGGTGTGTACTGGTTAACAGCTTACTTTTAAAGTTAGCTCTCTTTTTTAACATTTAAAAAAGTATTATTCAGATATAATTCACGTGACATAAGCTGTACCATTTTTTTTTTTGTCTTTTGTCTTTTTCCGTGTCCGGCAACGGATCGCAACCCTCAGT
>NW_007726749.1:145798-150239 GCF_000696425.1 Galeopterus variegatus
GCGCCGCTGCGCTTCCCAAGCGGCGCACTATCCAGTGCGCCACCGGGCCGGCCCCATTTTTTTTTTTCTTTTTGTCTTTTTTACTGACCAGTAATGGGATCGCAACCCTCAGTGTTGTGCCAGCACCGCGCTCAGCCAGTGAGCGGGGCGCTCAGCCAGTGAGCGGGAACCGGTCTCCACATGGGATCCGAACCCTCGGCGGGAGCGCCGCTGCACTCTCAAGCGGCGCACTCTCCAGTGCACCACCGGGCCGGCCCAGCTGTACCATTTTAACGTGTAAAATTCAGTGGCTTTTGGTATTTTCACAACTGTCCCCACTATCTAATTCCAGAACATTTCCATCACCCCAGCAAGAAGCCCTGTACCAGCTGGCAGTCACTCCGCATTCTCCTTTCTGCCAGCCCCCGGCCACCACTCACCTACCTCTGTCTCTATGGATTTGCCTATGTTGGACATTTCATGTAAATGTAATCATACAACATGTGGCCTTGTGTCTGGCTTCTTTCACTTAGCATAATGTTTTTAAGGTTTATTAGTACTTCATTCCTTCTTATGGCTGAATAATATTCCATTGTATATACCATGTTGTGTTTATCTTCTCATCAACTGATGGACATTTGGTTGTTGGCTAGTATGAATAATGCTGCTTTGACATTTGTGTGTAGGTTTTTGTGTGGGTGTGTATTGTAATTTCTCTTTCTCTCTCTTTTTTTTTTTTTTGTTTTGGTGGCTGGCCAGTACAGGGATCTGAACCCTTGTCGTTGGTGTTATCAGCACCATGCTCTAACCAACTGAGCTAACTAGCCATTTCTCTTGATTGTATACCGAGGAGTGGAATTGCTGGATCAGATAGTAACTCTATTTTTGACATTTTGAGGCACTGCCAAACTAAAATTATCTCTTTTTGCAAGTCACATTTTGCCCTTATTTAGGGTCAAGCAGGATTCGCAGTACATTAAATTATTAGGTGGTGGGAAAGTGCAGGTTTCATCGTCTCTTGTTAGCAGAGCTATGATTTATCCAGTGTCACCCATGATTCAGGGGCAGAGCCAGGAATAGAACCCAGAGGGCCTGTCTGCCATATGGATTCAGTACATTTCTGCAATAATTTAGGAAAAAATTCTTTTCAACTATCAAAAACCAAGCAACAGAACTTAAGAGTACAGGTTCTTCAGTCTGTGAACCAGAACCTAAATCTGAGATGGGTGTTGAGGTTAAGAATGTCGACCCTAAGGGCCAGCCGGTGGCTCACTCGGGAGAGTGTGGTGCTGATAACACCAAGGCCCTGGGTTTGGATTCCTACATAGGGATGGCCGGTTCGCTCACTGGGTGAGCGTGGTGCTGACAACACCAAGTCAAGGGTTAAGATCCCCTTACCGGTCATCTTTAAAAAAAAGAATGTCGACTCTAGCCAGACCACGAGGTTGCCAATCCTGCCTCTGACTCTTATTTTCTGTGGGACCCCGCACGAGTTCCCTACCTCTGTGCCTCAAGGTTCTCATTTGTAAATTGCAGGTAAAAGCACCTCTCTCACAAGGTAACTGTGAACATTAAAGACGTTAACATATACAAAGCACTTAGCTAACTAACTCATAACCTTGAAGAATTATCCTAAATTCTTTGGGCCACAGATTCCTCAATGTAAAATAAGGCTAATGATAGTAACTGATAGGATTGTTATGAGGATTAAATGACTCAAACCATGTGAAGTACCTGACGCCTAGTAGGTGATAGATAGATTTAGTTTTTATTGTTACAGTTTCATTCTAAGCAAAGCAATACTTCTTAGATTTAGATTTGAAGTTCAGATCAATGGATCATAATCTCTAGCCCCATAAATATTGAAGCCACTTTGTAAGAGAGCCTGAATTGATTTGCAAAGGGCAGATTTCAGTAGCTTTCTTTGTCAGCCTATTTATTTGGGGAGGGAGTAGTGGGGATGATTGGTGAAAAAGAGGAGTATCTGGTCTTCTGTAGAATGAGCTGATACCTCTGATCTCTCCTGCTTCCTACCTGTAATTTGGTGGGAAGAGAGCTAAGTAAATGATACCTGACTGAACTCACCTCTTGGAGGCTGCTGAGCACAGTGAGAGGGAGAAAGGAGTCAGTGTCCTTAGACGAAGTCCCCCTGCTATTCAGCTCATCCCCTGTGGAGAAAAGCAGGGCTAGAAAGAGAACTTTAGATTTTAATCAGTAAATAGTCTGAGGAAAATATTGGAGGGAGAGGTACAGAGTGGATGATGAGAACATGTTTTTCTTGACCAGTGATTCAGAACTTTTATGATTAGTTTGTTAATCAGTTATATTATTCGAAAGTGCATGGTCAAAGCAGAAAGATTCTCCTTGCCCAGAACTTTAGGATGTCCAGCTCCTTCTAAAACTGACACAATAGTGAACCCAAATGGACAGGGATGTTGACAGCTGTTTTGGTTGGCAACAGTTCTTCAGTCTAGGAATCTGCTCCTTTCATATGTCTCCCTCCTGCTTGTAGATTGCTGACCTTCCCTCCACCCACTCTTCCAGTGGTTTACAGGAGCATCAAGGGGCAAGGTGGGCTGGTTCAGTGAAGAGAACTCAGCCTTTTGGAGCCAGAGAAACTTGGGTTTGAATTCTAGCCTTCCTGTTTATATGCATTATTAAGTGACCTAATTTATCTGTGCTTCAGTTTCCTCATCTATAAAATGGGGTAATTCTATCTGCTTAGGACATCTTGCATTAGGAATAATGTGTTTAAGTGACTAGTACAGTGTCTGGCACATCGTAGGTTCTCAATAAATGGGTGTTTTTGTTATGACTGGAGCCTGGCAAAAGCAGGAGCTCTGGTTGATACCCAGCCCGAACCAGAGATGCATTCTGATTCTCTGTAGCTATTGGAGACAGACAATATTATGTCCATATTCCATGCCAGTTAAGATTCACAATGACAAGAACTAGTTCACAGAAAAATAGAATTGAAAGACAATATGAATCTTTCCATGTGCTTTTTGAAGTTCCCTCACATAAGACACCAGAAGTGTTGCAGTAGTGAGGCAGAAAGGCTGCTTACACTGTTCTTAGATGCAGCTCAGGATTTTCTAGATGATTCTAATCCCAGTTGCAGATGATCCTCATGAACTTCCTTTTAATGGCAGTGGGAACAAAGCTGCTTCAGTTTGGCAGCCAAGGGGGAAAAAAGGAAGAACATTTAGGTAGAAATGGTTTCAGAGGCCCCATACTAGGAATGAGAGGTGAACCAAGCCCGTTGATCTCTTCTCTCAAAGGTTCTTTTGAGCACTGGTGTAGCCAGGAGATCATCTGGAGAGAAGCCCTCTCCCCGGTCTCTGGACTTGTTGGTCTTGTTGATACTTGTTGCTAGGGATTTGAGGAAAATAAAACACTGGAGCTGAGCAAGAGTCTTCCCTTGCTCTGTGTTACTTTCACCCTATAGGCTTTAAACAATAGACTACTGAGAAGCAAACCCCTTTAAAATTACTCAATACACAGACCTCCTCATACTTTGGGTAAAAGTGCTTCCTTACGAGTTTAAGATGAAGCAATCATGTGGCTACTGAGAGAGGTTCCAGTTTATTTTCCCTTAGAAAATCGTAGGTTGGATTATCTACTGGGAAAATTTCTTTGAAAATTTCACTAATGATTTCTCTCCCTCAATTTTCTCTTAATGCAATTTCTACTATTCAGATGTGGACGTCATAGACTGGTCCTCTAATTTTCTTATCTTTTCTTTTTTTTTAAATTTAATTTTATTTAAAACAAAGTTTTTTATTATTTTCTTTTCTCTTCAATTATTTATCTCTTTAGCTTTTTGCTGTGTTTTCTGGGAGAGTTCCTCAATTTTATTTTCCAAGCCCTTTATTTAATTTTACATTTCTGTCGTCATGTTCTTATCTTTTTTTTTTTTTCTTTAAAAAGATGACCGGTAGGGGATCTCAACCCTTGGCTTGGTGTTGTCAGCACCACGCTCAGCCAGTGAGCAAACTGGCCATCCCTATATGGGATCCGAACCCGCGGCCTTGGTGTTATCAGCACCGCACTCTACCGAGTGAGCCACGGGCCGGCCTTCTGCCGTCATGTTCTTAAAAAATTTCTGATAGCTCTTTTTAATTTTATATAGCCCCAATTCTTTTTTTTTTTAAAGAAAATGTAATTTTATTAATATTATTTTTTTCATTCTGGGATGTGGTTGTGGAGCAGTTGGGAGGGAGGGGGAGAGGGGAAAGGGGAAGGAAATGGAATGGAAGCAGGTGGAAGGAGGAGTGAGACTGAGGCCTGTGGAACCTCCCCCCAGCGTTCCCACAGGGGAGGGGGTAAGGGGGGGTGAGGAGGGGTATTCTAACAGTGGCTTGGTCATTGCTGGGCTGGGTGCAGATGTCAGGGGTCTGTGGCAAAAGCTCTTGCCCCCCACCGTCCCAGCTCAGGAACTTGGGACCCTTCTTGCTGAGGC
>NW_007726749.1:150398-163782 GCF_000696425.1 Galeopterus variegatus
AGGGGAGGGGGGTAGGGGGGGTGAGGAGGGGTATTCTAACAGTGGCTTGGTCATTGCTGGGCTGGGTGCAGATGTCAGGGGTCTGCGGCAAAAGCTCTTGCCCCCCACCGTCCCAGCTCAGGAACTTGGGACCCTTCTTGCTGAGGCTTGTTGGTCCTCACTGGGCTGGTTGCACCCGAGGCCCCCTACCCGCCACCACCCCAGCTCAGGAGAGCCCAGGGCACTTCCTGCAGTGGCTCAGTGGTTAGCCCCCAATTCTTATTTCATGTGTGCAGCGTCTTCTTTTATGTCCTTCTCTTTTTAAAAAAAAATTTGGGGGGCCAGCCTGTGACTCACTTGGGAGAGTATGGTGCCGATAACACCAAGGCCACGGGTTCAGATCCCTATATAGGGGTGGTCGGTTAGCTCACTTGGGAGAGCGTGGTGCTGACAACACCAAGTCAAAGGGTTAAGATCCTTTTACCGGTCATCTTTTAAAAAAACCAAAAACATTTTTAGCTCTACATAGTCTTCATCTCCTTCAGGTTTTTTGTTGTTGTTTTGTTTATTTTAGTTTCTGTTTTCCATTTGGGAACTTTTTTCAGATGTGTAGCAAATTGTGGTTGTGTGCTTGTGATTAAGGACAGGAGACAGAAAAGCTGATTGGGAGCTCTCACCTTGTGGATGAGTCTGATCTGGGCGGGCTTTTTGTTGAGGACCCCCCCAATGTTTGTATCTTTAGAATCTGTCTCCTGCCTGGGAGATAAAGGTCTGGCTGCCAGAATTCTGGGAACTGAGTGGATGAAGAGGGTGGGGTAGTTTGGAGAGCAGGCTTCTCAACAAGCCATGTACATATGGTCATTTTGTCCCTCTCTTTTCTTTTTCTTTTTCTTTTTTTTTTTTGGTGGCTGGCTGGTAACAGGATTCCAACCGTGGACCTTGGTGTTATTAGCACTGTGCTCTAAACAGTTGAACTAACCAGCCAGCCCAGTCCCTCTGTTTTCAATGTTAGATCCACACCCTCAACTGTACCTTGGATCCCCCAGTCCAGGGACCCTCTGTTTTATACTCTCCAGAGAGGAAATCTTCAGTGTTGGGAGAATGGCAATCCCCCAGTGATGAGAGGGGTCTAGGATGTCACTGCTTCTCAAATACATTCCACCAACACGCCCTAAGCCCCTTCCCATTCTTTTAAGTTCCAGAGATACCTGGTGCTACCAGTTCCTGAAATTTTGGAAGATTCTGCTACGCACATTTGGTTGGTTTTCACTGTTCCCTACCACTGGATTAGGATTCCACTTTTTGGTGTATTCAGCTTTCATGGGCCTGCTAAGTCAGTTACCATGCATCTATCGTAGAAAATAAGACCACAGACTCAGAATGTAAACACAAGATCTTATCATTTGTAAGAACCGAATTCCAGGAAGGAAGGAGAGGCGCTGGGGACCATCACACCCTAGTTGCTTAACGTAGCAAAGTGACTGTCCCTTTACGCCACTTTTTTTTTTTTCTTTCTCGCTGGGAGGACAATGGAAACACTCTTCTGAGTTCTAGGGCTCATTGGGCAGCAAACAAAAGCCTGACTAAATAGACAGATTTGGTATACCCCAAATCTAGAAATTTTATACTGAACTAGCTTATTAACTTACTCTGAAGCAGGAAATTAAGCGAAGCCTAAGGTCATTTTTTCTGACTGGGTATATCCTGCACAGAGTGGTCTTTGGTACAGAACATCTAAGTAAATAACACAGTCTGGAGAGACAAACTTCACTAGTCACATCATCGCCCTCCACTCCACCCAGCTGAAGGCGGGCAGCACTGACTCCTGTCCCAGCACACAAGTCTTCACCTCATGTTCTCAAAAGAATAGTCAAGTCATGCCTAGGTACACGGGGGAGTTAAAGAGAGCCCCCAAAATAGATGGCCAGAGAGAATTGCCTCTGGTCTAAATGATATACGTGGAAAAAGGAAAGAAAAATCTACATTGGAACTTTGCAAATGTTTTATAGGGAGAAAAGACAGAAGCATGGCATGAAAGCTCAGGCAAAAAAGACCCGTATAGCAAAAACAATTTAAATCACTCTCAAACTTAAAAATGATGAACTAAGAGTTCAAATATAAGATAATGTAAAATCAAAATGAAATGGAAATGGGCTAGCCGGGCTAAGGAAATAGAAGACAGAAAATAATAGCACTGCAGGACTAATAAACCAATTTTAAAACCTGAGAAGCAGAATCTTCCCTATAAAGCCTGGAAGACCAGCTTGAGAAAACAACCCAGTCTGCATATTCAGTGAAAGTTAGTGTAAGCTCAGCCTTTTCTTTTGGGTATTCAGTGTTTCTTCTCTTCTTGGGGCTCCACCTTCGTCCTGTGCTTGATCCTGGGCCCAGACCTCAACAGGATGTTTTCTTTTTCTGGTATCTTATTGTAACCAGTTACATGGATTTGGGAAAAGGAAGCAGCACTCCTGAAATTGGACCTCTGTGTGTGTGGATGGACGGGGGAAGGGCATTTCCTGCCCTCTGGAAGCTTTCCTGAGGACACCTAGAGATTAGATTGTCTGTATTGAAGATTCCAGAAGGAGTTTGAGGTTGTGGCCTTGTCATGTTGTGTGTGACTAAATGTTTTTTTAATATCTCAGATCTGTAGACCCGAATGAAGCAGGTTAAATCTTAGAGCAGAACAGATTGTGTTGTCAGAATCTTGAACTTAAACATAGGATGATTCCCACCACCACTGTCATGGGCAAATCACTTGATCTGTCTTGGGTTCAGTTTCTTTGTAAAATGGACTACATCAGGGTTTCTCAGCCTTGAAACTATTGACATTTTGGGTTGGATGAGCCTGTGCATTATAGGATGTTTAGCAGCATCCTGGCATTCTACCCATTAGTTACCTGTAGTACCCCCCAGACAATGCTGAGTGTCTCCTAGGGTGGGGCACAGCGACAAAATCACTCCTCATTGAAAACCACTGGACTAGGTGGTTTCATGTCCATTGTCTGCTATGGGTTTCTGGATTATATGAAACACTCTATTCTGTTCTCCTCTTTTTACAGTACATTTTCCCTAGTCCTTTAGTCTGGCAGACCAAATGGGACCTTAACAGATGAGGTCTACTGCTTTGGTAATGTGTAGAAGCAATGTGTTTTCTTTCTTTCTTTTTTTGTTTCTTAAGCAAATGTAAAATGCTCCCTAAATAACTCAATGCTAGTTTCACTATCTGGTATAAAAATGTCCTCATTCTTGAGTCCTTTCTTTTAAAGATGTCTTATTTGATAGTGCTTATAAGGTAATAGTGCTTTTTGCCCTGGAAGATTAATTGCCATTTCAGTTTTTTTGTCTTTCTTTGGTCTTTTTGGTTTAAAATAGTGTTGACTACTGTAAGCTACTGATTTTAAGAAGATATAAATAACTTTTGATTTCCATTTTTGATGCTTTTTCTATTTGTGTGTATTTTGTAACTTCACAGCTCCTTTATCCAAGGAACGTTACGTTTAGGCAACCTAAGGAGGAAGAAAATAGGTCTCCTCTAGGACCGAGGTGAGGGACTGTTCCTCTAAAGTATGCCTGGGAACTCTTATTTCTAATCTCCATTGTGCCCAGTTTGAGATTTCCTTTTTACTAATCAAAGTCCTAAGGTCCATGAGGCTCTGTTTAGAGATTTTCTAGTTTCTTAACCGTTGGCTCTAAACCTTATGAAACAGTGGAAAATAAGATCAAAAATGAGGCTCTCCCTTAAAAGAGAAAGTAAAATATCATTTCCGTAACTCTACCCAGCATCTTCCTGGGTCTGAGGAAAGATTTTGCTTTCTCGGATATCAGGCATTTACCATCATGCACTCCTGTCAGATGCTGGCAGCAGCCCACGTTTTGGATGTCATGATGTTGGACATTTGAGTCTTATGCAATCTCTGGTTTGCTCACTAGGGTGACATAATCAAGTCATTGATAGCCCATCTCCACATATTTTAAAGCTTGTAACAATTTGGCCCCCACTCTTTTCTCCCACTCCCCACCACACCAAAATCGAGCCTCAATAGGAACATTCTCAGATTATAACTGAGCTAGGCAACTGTTGTTGAGCTCTTATAGGGAGTGGTACCGTGTTCTTGCCCTGTGGCTGACAGTTTGTGGTCTTTTTGGTTTCTCTCACTTCCTCAAAGTACAATTTTTAGATACAACATTATAGTAAATTATAATTTTAGGTAAGCCAGAGCACCTGTCTTCAGATGAAAGCACTATGAAACAATTCCATATTAAGCAAACTGAATTTTTTTTTTTAGTTTGAGTTTGAAGTTTTCATCTAAAATTGTCTAATGACTTTTTTTTTTCCTTTTTGTCTTTTTTACTGACTGGTATGGGATCGCAACCCTCGGTGTCGCGCCCATACCGGGGACCAGCAACAGTATCGCAACCCTTGGTGTTGCACCCGCGCCGCGCTCAGCCAGTGAGCGGGAACCGGTCACCACATGGGATCCGAACCCTCGGCGGGAGCGCTGCCGCGCTCCCAAGCGGCGCACTCTCCAGTGCACCACTGGGCCGGCCCGTCTAATGACTTTTTAAAAACAGTTTTATTGAGATATAGTTTATATACCATATCATTCACTCATTTAAAGTATATAATTCAGTGGCTTTATTATATTCATAGAATGGTACATCCATCATCACAATCACTTTCATTCCCTGGAAAGAAACTCCATATTCCTTAGATGTCATCCCCAAACCCCTCTGCCCTAGGCAACTACTAATCTACTTTCTATCTCTATGGATTTACCTATTTTGGACACTTCATGTAAATGGATCACACAGTATGTGGTCCTTTGTGACTGGTTTCTTTGACTTAGCGTGTTTTCAAGGTTCATGCATGTGTTACATGTATCATACAGTACTTCATTCCTCTTTATGACTGAATAATATTCCATTGTATGGATGTACCACATCCATTTATTCATTCATCAGTTGAGATATATATATATATATTTTTTTTTTTTAAAGATGACTGGTAAGGGGATCTTAACCCTTGACTTGGTGTTGTCAGCACCACGCTCAGCCAGTGAGCTAACCGGCCATCCCTATATGGGATCCGAACCCAGGGCCTTGGTGTTATCAGCACCACACTCTCCTGAGTGAGCCACGGGCCAGCCCAGTTGAGGGATATTTGGATTGTTTCCACTTTATGGCCTTTATGAATAATGCTGCTGCTATAAACATTTATGTACAAATTTTTGTGGAGACATGTTTTAATTTCCTTTGTATATATAACTAGGTGTAGAATTGTGGTAAGTCAAGTGGTAGGTCTGTGTTTGGCTAACCCTATGTTTCAGGAACTGCCAGACTCCTTTCCAAAGCAACTGTTCCATTTTACATTCCCATCCACAGTGCATGACGTTCTGATGACTTTTTATCTTATGATGCTTCAGGTGTAATGTTTTGTTTCCCCAACTGTACTGTAAGTTCCTTGAGATAAAGAAATAGATTTATATATATTTTTGGTATACTTTCTAGGCTTCACATGGTCATGTACATTTTATTACACAATTGCTAGACACTTCTCTGGCCGTCAGTGTTCTATTTTGTAAAAAGGGGGTGATTATAATATTTAACTTCTTGGGGTTGCTATGAGCTTTAAATGAGATGATATGTGTCAAATTATAAGGAAATATATCTCATATAGTAAACCCTCAATAAATGTTAGATATTACTATTATTGTGGGATTTTTTTTTTCTTATTGAGATTGAATTGCTGATTGAGTTTTTTCTTTAATATGAGCTTTTAGAAGTATTTTGTCTAAGGTTAATATCTCAATCAGACACTGATTAAAAAGTTAGTATGCACAGAAATTCTAAGATGGCAGAAACTTTTTTTTTTTTTTTCCTTTTTTCGTGTCCGGCAACGGACCGCAACCCCAGTGTCGCACCCGTACCAGACTGGGACCGGCAACGGGATCGCAACCCTCGGTGCTGCGCCCGCCCCTCGCTCAGCCAGTGAGCGGGAACTGGTCTGTATGTGGGATCTGAACCCTTGGCGAGAGCGCCGTCGCGCTCCCAAATGGCGCACTGTAGCAGTGCGCCACCGGGCTAGCCCCGATGGCAGAAACTTTTTATCTGAGCATTTGAATCTATATATTTATACAGTAGCACACTCCTTACTGAATTTTTTTTTTTTTATGGGGTGGACAGCTGTCTGGTACAGTGATCAAACCCTGGTCTTGGTGTTATCAGCACCATGCTCTAACACACTGAACTAACCAGCTTGCTGGCCTCACTGAATTTCAGTGAGGAGAGTTAAGGAAAGAACTTGTCTAAATCCATCTGGTTTGCAAACTTGTACTGTCCAGAACAGTCATTCTTTACCTATCATATTCCTCGAGAACAAAGAGATCTCTCTCCCCAGCAGTCCCCATGAAAGAACCTCTAAGGCTTTTTTCAAGCAGTGATTTTTGGACTGGGAGTTCTGAATCCCCAGGGGGCTATCAGGAGGGTGGCACTGGAAAGTGTGGAAGTAGAGTGGAGAGCTCCTGGGTGAACCCCCTTCCTCAGCTGTGAGGCGCACCTGGAACAGAACCGCTCCTCTTACTCCCAGCAGGCACTGCTCAGCTATGCTACGCTACTCGGGTTTTGTTCATTCTACAGGCATTTGCCAAATCATTATTTTATGCCAAATTCTAGAGACAGAGTGGGAGTGAGGGTGCAGGGAGGGGAGGGAGTTGTCATGTTTGAAGGTGAATGAATGAGGCTTCGTGTACAAGAGCAGAATATAGCCAGTGACTTGGAGGAGTCCTCAGCAAGTGGTTACAGCCTTAAAGACCATGGGAGACTCCTGGGCGACCCCTCCAAGTGCATCCTGAACCATTTTCTCCCTCCGTGGATCTTACTAAGTCTCACCAGACATGCTTTCTCTCTGTTCATAGACTGTCCCATCCCTGATCCTGACTTGGGGACTTTGCATCTGCTCTTCTTCTGCCTGGATAACTTCCCCCAGATCTTCAAGAGTTGGTTCCTCCTTGTCACCTCCTCAGAGGACTTTCTCCCAGATCCCCAACATACTGTAGTTCATGAAACTTTTTTTTTTTTTTTTAAAAGATGACCGGTAAGGGGATCTCAACCCTTGGCTTGGTGTTGTCAGCACCACGCTCAGCCAGTGAGCGAACCGGCCATCCCTATATGGGATCCGAACCTGAGGCCTTGGTGTTATCAGCACCGCACTCTCCCGAGTGAGCCACGGGCCAGCCCTCATTAAACTTTTTGATTTCCTTTGAGCACTGATCACTCTCTGAGGTGATCTTGTTTATTTCTTTGTGTTTATTGGCTCTTTTTCCCCTCCACACCAGAGTGTAAGCACCTTAAGAACAGGTGTTGTGTTTAGCTTGTTCATCATGGTCTTTCCAGTGCCTAGAAAGACGTCTTGCACATAGCAGGTGTTCAACAAGTATTGTTGAATGGATGAAAAAATTTGTAGGCAGAGAAACAAACTGGAAAACAGGAGACGTATTACAAGGTCCGTGGAGGAGCAATAAGAAACCAGTTGGAAATCACTAGATTCTTCCTTATTAGGAAGGTCAAAACACTCTTTAAAATAGATGATAAGGGTAATTGTGATAGCCAACAGTGTTATGTAGGTACCATTCTAAGCACTGAGCTAAGTGCTTTACCCCATTCATTTATTTAATCCTCACAATACCCCTATAGGCATGTATGGTCATTCCCATTTTACAGATGGGGAAACTGTGACACAGAGAGAGTTAACAACTTACCTAAAGTCACAGCTAGTAACTGGGGGAGCAGGTTCAAATCTTAACTCTCTGGCTCCAAAACCCATCTGAATCACTTTGCTTTACTGTGTCAAGGTGATCATAGCAATATAATAGAGAAAAGGATACCAGGGATCAGTTTTAGCTTATTTTTTTTTTTTTTGGCAGCTGGCTGGTATGGGGATCTGAATCTGTGACCTTGGTGTAACCAGCACCATGCTCTCTCAAGTGAACTAAATATCCAGCCCCTTCAGGGTTCCATTTAGAGTCTAGTCATGCTAGTGCCCGAGAGACAGTAAGGATACTGGGAAGAACATTCAGATGGGGGTCCAGAGATCAGTTTCTGCTCACTCTAGAATGACCAGTAACTGGCCTTGCCTACTCTAGATGGCTGTGTTCTTCAAGGAGTGTCTCCATCCCCGGATGGGGACCTGGAACCTGGCCTTTGATGATCTCTAAGGCCTGATCTCCCAGGCCACAGGATGAAATTTGCTTTAGAGATCAAAAAATTTTACCAACGACCGTGTTAGTGTTTTAGCATACAATAAAGTCCTCACTAAGATTGAATGAAATAAATTGGCAGGCCCCAAGTAGAGGCTATTTGTCTTATGAATGTATTTAAAGAGGTTTGTACAAATTATTATATGTCCATTATGGAATACTGTGTAGTTTAAAAGCGTGTGGTAGATCTGTATGAAACTGTATAATACATTGAGTGGGAAATGTAATTTCAGAGCAGTGTGTATAATAGCCCAACCAGAAGCCTCAAGTATATGTGCATACCTTCCACGCACACTTGTGTATGCACGGAGAAGGATCTGTTAAGGGTATACCCGAAAGTGTTAGTGGTTTTCTCTCAAGATTGGGGATAAGGAGGGAAATTTCACTTTGTATGTGTACATCTCTCTATTGTTTGAATTCTTTCAACAAGAACATGCTACTTTTATATTATTAAAAACTACATAAAGGCAAAAAAAAGTGGTTTATAATTAAGTTATCAGTAGTTTATGTGTAATGAATATTTCTAAGGAGAGGATCTTGAGAGTACCTGGAACGCTTGTTCTCAAATATTTGAACCGTTTCCTGCCATCTTGTCGAACATTAACTTATTCCACCAGGGAAGATGCAGTTGGTTAACAGGAGAATCTTCAGCCCAGAACAGGGCGTTCAGAGTCTTAGTTGCTCATCTTTAGATACCTGAAGAGCTGTCAGGGAAAGAGGAACAGACATATCCAGCCATGCTGCCAGAGCAGAATCACCAGTAGCAAGTGGAATCTACAGGGTGGAGTCCCAGCCCAGCATACACTGGTAAACAGTGGTACTGTCTTCCTAGAATCTGGTTGTTGTTGCTGTGTTAAAAGTCCCCTTGATTTTTATGTATTTATTTTGTATCTGCCATCCTACTGAATGTTTTAATGTTTCTAATAGTTTTGATTTCTACTGTAGATATTCTCCATTCTTCTTACCAGTATTATAACTCATTTTGTTTTCTTATCTAAATGAATTTTCAGAAGAATACTAAATAATAGCAATTTAAAAATATAGCCCCATGTGCCTGTGTTGTGACATTAAATATCTTTTACTTTCTTTGGACATCTGCTTGTGCCTCAGTGGTTTTTGTTTGTTTATTTGTTTGTTTGTTTCTTTCTTTTTTTAAAGGATGACTGGTAAGGGGATCTTAACCCTTGACTTGGTATTGTTAGCACCACGCTCTCCCAAGTGAGCTAACCGGCCATCCCTATATAGGGATCTGAATCCGTGGCCTTGGTGTTATCAGCACCGCACTCTCCCAAGTGAGCCATGGGCTGGTCCTTGTGCTTCAGTGTTAACACATTCTTCCTAGGTAGCCAGAGGCCACTCTCTGTCCCCTCAGAGGGGGGACAAGGGTTCTTATGTTCAGTTTTATATTTACCTTTAGGATTTATATACATTAGTGTTATACTGTCATTATTCCAAAATATATTCACACATTTACTGCAGATCAGAGGTTTAGAAGTTTTTGGTGAAATACCCATATAGTTTGCTATCTGAATGTTTTTGTGATGATTTTAAAACTGTATTTTTAATACGTATTTCCTTTTTAAGAGGACTTTTTACATTATATTAAAACTCTCAATTGGTGCAGGTGATGTTTCATACTTTTCTTATTTCTTTGTATGGGTAATATGCTTTTATTGTGACATGACAATAGGTGCCTTTTGTTGAATGCCTAGTATGTGCCAGGCACCATACTAGGCATTTTATCTCATAATCTTCACAACAGGCCATTAGAGTATTATAATTTTAATTTTGCAGGTGTTGGGAAAATAGAGTAATTTAATCAGGCACCCTTGCCTGCCCATGCAATTGGGGGTGGTGCGGCACATTCTTTGTAAGCAGTGTGTGGAGGTGGGTGGAGTTAGTGTGCATGCGCCATGCCACAGTTTTTGGCGTTGACTGCCTCGGGTGTCTGTTCCTCGCAGCCATGCTCTCAAATCTATGGCTTCCAAGGACCTTTTTTGCCAGTTACCTAGCTCATAGAGCTGTGTGTGAGGGGTCTGGTGACCGAGCCTGGTGTGTGAGGGGTCCAGCGACCCAGCCTGGCATGTGAGGGTTCTGGGGACCCAGCCTGGCATGTGAAGGGTTTGTGACCCAGTCTGTGAGCGGGCTTGAGGGGTCTGTGAGCTCCAGACACAGACCTAGCTTGACAGCAGGTGAGAAAACGGAAGTTTAAAACATTTTAAACTTGCCCAAGGTCACATAGCCAACAAATACCTAAACCTGGAACTTAACCCTGGTTTGTTTTGTCTAACTTTAGCACTTCCTTGGGCATTTTTTCTTCACCATCAGGGATGGGGTGGCTGTATCCTGAGTAGCCAGCACTATACCCTTGCACCACTGGGGTTTGGTTGAGAGGGTGCATTATAGAAGAACTTCTACTGTTGAGTAAGATTAACTCTGGAAATCCCCTGCATGTTGCATTGGTAAAGAGAAGAGGAATTTTGGCCTGAGGTTAGACTCCCTTAATTCTCTCAGCAAAGTGGAGGCCCTTCTTCCAGCCAGGGAAACCAGACCAGATCTGGTGCATCAGATCTGGGCAGCGCAGTGCTCAGGAGCCACAGAGCAAAGAACATTTGAATTGCCCATGGTTTTGACGACTTTGGCTGCACTTCTCCCAAGCTGCCCCCTCGACTTATATCGGTCATACTATTTCAGGTGTTTTGGTGTACCCTGGTTTCTGGGTATCTGGCATATGTCACTGTGGAGGACGGTCATAAGTCCCTGGACTGTAAGGGGAGGGGCTTCATGGGGAGCAGCAGGCCTTGAGCCTAGCAATCCCTAGAGCCTGCATTTTGGGACTCCAGCTGAAATATTGGGTACATCTGAAGACATCCCAGGTCATCTTAGAGTACGTGACATTTTTCTCAGGACTTCAGAGAGATTTGCTGAGTTCGGGGGTCACCCAGGACCTAGAGGATGGTTGAGAAGGAACCTCCTTTCTTATCATTTGGCCACAAGGGAAGGGTGTTCAATATTATGCAGAAATTAAAGCTGCCACTTGTCTTTTGAACACATCTATGTAGATTAGTGAGTGGGAGAGCAGATGTTTGGTTGCAGATACACATGGTTTGGTATGTAGAAATAAGACCTCCTGGCTAGACCCACTTCAGAAGCCTTTACTGTTTTTCTCCATGAAGGACATGAAATGTGATTACCAGGGATTATTTACAAGGTAATAGCCCAAGCTCCTTGATTCTTAATTCTAAAATGGGCTCTAATCCTTGTTTCCTTTTCAGTATTGGATTAGAAAAATGTAGGGCAGGGTTAGAATTGGCTGTTAACAATACCCAGGACAAATATATGCCCTGAGAATTTTGGAAAGGAAATAACTTTGTAGGTAGGGTTGTGGCTATAGCAGTTATTTATATATGTCTTTTAACACTTGATATTTGCTTTGATTTTCTGATTATATCTCTGCCTTCCCCCAATCAAAAGGTGACGAGTGAATTTTTTTAGTGAATTTAATTTTTAATAGCAAAAAAAATTCATTCTCAGTCATACAGTAGATTCAAATGAAGACAGTGAAAGATACCATTTTCTGCTATCATAGTACCAAAGATTAAAATAAACCTTGAGATGTTATTTTATCAGTCTAGTATGTTAATTTGGAAAGTCACACAGTACTGGTGAGGGTGTGAGTTATGCTCTTGGAAAATAATTTGGCAGAGTTTATCAGGAGCACAGAACATTTACACTTTTTACTCATTCGTTGCATACCCAGAAAGCTCTCCTAACAAACTAATTTGTGCAAAGAAAAGCCCTGGGCACAAAGATGTTCACTGACATTATTTTTAGACCATTTTTCTTATGCAGAAAGCTTGGGACAACATTGGAAAGCACAAATTGGCAATTAAAGATCAATCATAATTTTACTGCACAAAATAACATTTTGGTATAAGTTTTTCTAATTTTCCTATGTACGTCTGCCTTTTTTTTTTTTTTTTTTTTTTTTTTTTTTGGCAACTGGCCAGTACAGGGATCCAAACCCTTGACCTTGGTGTTATAACACCATGCTCTAACCAACTGAGCTAACTGGCGAGCCCATATCTACTTAAAAAAAATAGTCATAGCATGCTTTTTTCCCTGTTTGCCACATATTTTGAACATTTTCTCCCATTGTTGTACTCATCTGAGAAAACTCTAACCTTAGTTGAACTAACGTTTCTTTCTTGTACCTGTATAGGTGAACATTGTTGTAAAAAAACAAAGTTGAGCTGTCTGGTTTCACTTCAAATTCATAGTTGTGAACTCCAAATTATCCCTTAGTACTGTCCAGAAATGTTAAAACATTTTTCTATAGTTAATTCATTTTTCCGAGCTCTGGGAAAGTGTGGGATATCTTCTTTTCCAAACCTTCCATATACAACATTTCTACGACTCTTAGCCACTGACTTCATCGCCAACAAGGAAACCATCATATTTCCAAGTCCTTCTGCAAGTCCATCCTCAAGTCTCTTCCCTCCTTCCCACTAGAGGCGATGTGGTGCCCCGCCTCCTATCCCAGGTTAGGCTCTCTTCTTCTGTCTCAGATCCAGCCCCTTCCTCCTCCTCCAGGTCCCAGTATTTCAATTTCCCATCCTCTCCTGCATCATCAGTCTCCTCCTCTTTTGATTTATTGCCAATATCATAAAAAATGCTCTAATTTCTCACATGTTAAGCAAGCAAACCCTACCTTGCTTTCTCATCTCTGTCTACCCTGTTAGTTTTCATGCTTTTTCTTTTTTTTTTTCCTTTTTGTCTTTTTTCGTGACCAGCAACGGATCGCAACCCTCAGTGTCGTGCCCGTACCAGAACGGGACCAGCCACGGGATCGCAACCCTCGGTGTTGCTCCCGCCCCTCACTCAGCCGGTGAGCGGCCGGTCTGTATGTGGGATCTGAACCCTCGGCGGGAGCGCCACCGCACTTCCCAAGCGGCGCACTATAGCAGTGCGCCACCGGGCCAGCCCTAGCCCTTGTTGATCTAAAAGAAACGGAGGCCGAACATAAAAAGCATAGGATTTATTGCGCCAATATGACAGTTACATAAATTTGGTTTTCTGAAATTAGAAGCGAAATCACACTGCAAACGGCATTCAAGCAGGTTTGAAAAGTGTGGTGTATATCTCTGCCA
>NW_007726749.1:163889-182988 GCF_000696425.1 Galeopterus variegatus
AGCGCCACCGCACTTCCCAAGCGGCGCACTATAGCAGTGCGCCACTGGGCCGGCCCATAGTTTTCATGCTTTTTCTTTTTTTTTTTCCTTTTTGTCTTTTTTCGTGACCAGCAACGGATCGCAACCCTCAGTGTCGCGCCCATACTGGACCGGGACCGGCAAAGGGATCACAACCCGTGTTGCTCCCGCACCTCGCTCAGCCAGTGAGCGGCCGGTCTGTATGTGGGATCTGAACCCTCGGCGGGAGCGCCACCGCACTTCCCAAGCGGCGCACTATAGCAGTGCGCCACTGGGCCGGCCCATAGTTTTCATGCTTTTTCTTTTTTTTTTTCCTTTTTGTCTTTTTTCGTGACCAGCAACGGATCGCAACCCTCAGTGTCGCGCCCATACTGGACCGGGACCGGCAAAGGGATCACAACCCGTGTTGCTCCCGCACCTCGCTCAGCCAGTGAGCGGCCGGTCTGTATGTGGGATCCGAACCCTCGGCGGAAGCGCCTCCGCGCTCCCAAGCGGCGCACTGCAGCAGTGCGCCACTGGGCCGGCCCCAAAGCTTCTTGAAAGAGTTGTTGAGATAATCTGTCTTCTCTTCCTCTTCTCCCATTTTCGTCTGGCTTTATCCTTATTGTTTCACTAAAGCTCTTGTCAAGGTCAAAAAAGACCATGTTTCCATCCTCATCTTATTGATTCTATCAGAGTTACAGATTTTTTCCAACTTTACTTCCTACTTCTATTTGATGATAATTCCCCAATTTTCAACTCCAGCTGAGGTCATTCTTCCAAGCTCTAGAGTTACTTTCAACCACCTACTCAGTGTCTCTCCTTCAGTGTCTCTTAGCCATCTCAATCTTCAGATAACCAAAATATGAAATATTTTGATGAACTGCTTAATTGTTGGATTTTATTTTTTAAGTTGTATAATTTATTTTCTTGCAGAATAAAATATAATATTAAAACAAACAAGTAACCAAAATAGAACTCCTGGTATTCTCTTATAGATCCGTTCTCATCCCTCTATATCTCTCTAAATGTATTCTTTGCTTAAGCCAAAAATCTGGGAGTTATCTATGTTTCTTCTCTTTTCTTTTCCCTCATATCTAACTTATCAGCTAGCCCCGTTAGTTTTACCTCCAACATATATCTCAACTCTATCCACTTTTTGCCATCTCCACTGCCACCGGTCATGCTTGGATTGTTGCAAAGGCCTCCTGCCTCTACTCCCTGCTTCTGTTCTTGCCCCCCCATCTCATCTCTCTACAGCACATCAGATTACCCCCCTATCTTCCATGGCTTTCTGGTGCCCTCCAGAGAAAATCATACTCCTTATCAAGGACTGCATGGCCCTATCCGATCTGGCCTTCAACCTCAGCCTATGACATCTTAAGTTCCAAGAAAATTTCAAGCTCTTTTTCCTTTTTCCACTTCAGGCCTTTGAGTATGTTCCCTCTTAGTTCCTCAACTCTGGATGGGCTTCTTCCTCGTCAGGTCCACCTTCCTCAGATGGCCTTGACTACAAGGGTACTTCAAAAAGTTCATGGAAAAATAGAATTAAAAAGTAATACAGGGCTGGCCCGTGGCTCACATGGGAGAGTGAGGTGCTGACAACACCAAGGCCACGGGTTTGGATCCCTATATAGGGATGGTTGGTTAGCTCACTTGGGAGAGCATGGTGCTGACAACACCAAGTCAAGGGTTAAGATCCCCTTACCGGTCATCTTTGAAAAAAAAAAAGTAATGCAAATCTTTCCATGAACTTTTTGAAATACCCTCATAGTTAAGGGAGCTGTCCACACCTGTTTTTTTCTATCCTGACTCCTTATTTACTTACTTCAGAATACTTGGAAAAGTGGGGGCTGCTCTTTTCACTTAGTGGCTGCTTCCTTCACTAGAGGGTGAGCTCCAGAGGAGCTGAGTGGATTTTAAGTGGTTTATTCCTGTTGCTTAGCATAATGGCTGGCAAACGGTGGTTACTCAACAAATGTTTATTGAATGAAAGAGTGAATGAATGAATACATATTTTCCCATATCATATTTCTGATGGGTACATAGTATTCCATTATACAAATGTGACCTGATTTACTTAACCGCTGCCCTAATGTTGGACATGTTTGTTTCCAATTTTTCACTACACTGAAACATGGAAAGTAATCTACATAGTTATTGAGAACATTCTTGACTGAACTATGAATGATCATGCAGGCATTTAAAATCCTGTGAAGCATTTTTATTAACATTGGGCAATGAGTAAGTTAAGGGAAAAAATGCATAATACAAAATTATATGTACAGCATGATCTTATGTAAAAGTACATAGAAAAAGTAGGAAATAAAATGTTAATTATGCATTTCAAGTTGGCAGGATTACAGATAATTCTTCCTTTTGTTCGTTTTTAAGTACACAAGTAATACAGGTACATGGTATTTTTTTCTTTATATATTTCTTTGTTTTCAAGTTTACTGCAGCAAGTTTTTGTTTTTGTTTTTGTTTTTTTAATAATCAGAAGAAAAGTTCTTAAAAACTTTAGAACAATTTCATGACACATCAGATTATTGAAGATAGTCAAAATCAGATTTAGGAACCACCATGCTCTAGAGAATGACCTAAATGTTTGAAGTACACTTGCTAATGACAGCTATTGCCCTTTGGGTTGTTCCAGGCTGTGTGTTGCCTGGGTTTACAGAGTGGCAAGGGTGATCTTTCCTATAAGGCCTCTGTGGCTGGTTGGATGTGTGTGTGGTTGTGGTAGTGTAGAAACTGGGGCTTTCCAGAATGGTGATTTAGGGACGAGAGTGTTCCACAGATGTGCTCAGTGTTGGGAAGATATCACAACTGTCCTCACATCTGTATTTGGAGTTTGAGGGAGGCTCATGTGGCCTGAGACATTGTCACAGCCTTTTATTAAAACTTAAGGCAGTGGTTCTCAAATCCAAAGCCCTTGTGGGGGTTCATGAGGTCAGAGGTGTCTTCATACTAAGACTAAGATGTCATTTGCCACTTTCACCCGCATTCTGTCATGAGGGCACAATGCAGTTCCCAGATGCTATGTAATTCCTGACAGATTGACTGCAGAAGCGCCTAGGGCAATCCAGCCATCTTCCATGCAGCCAGACAGCAAGGAGGGTGGCAAAAATGTAAAACAATGCCAAAATTCTCTGTAAATTTTTTTATTGTGGAAAATATAGTTATCAATAGATATTTACCCTCATAAGCAGACTCTTTTTGGGGTCTTCAATTATTAAGAGTGTAAAGAAGTCCTGAGACCAAAAAGTTTGAGAATTACTGAATTATGGAGACAGGAAGAGAACTCTCTTTATGGTGGGTCGATTATGGCTCAGTAAACAGATTAGTAGAATCGCGTGACTCAAGACAACAAAGCCTAACAGGGAAATAACCTAGTCTAACAGGCAGGTGTGGAAGTCCTGAAATTACATGAAATTTATTCTTTTTTCCTTCCTTCCTCCTTTTTTTAGAAATCATGCATGATGTGATAAAGAAAGTCAAGAAGAAGGGGGAGTGGAAGGTAAGTAGAAGAGTATAATTCATGGCTTAAAGGTGAGTTCATGTGGGGAAAATAAGAATGGGGTGGAGTTGGAGGAAAGGTTTAGGCAGGATTGAGGGCTTTTACTGTGTCCAGAGAGTACAAAGAACTCCTGGATGGGAGAAAGGAATCTGTGATCTTGGTTAAGAAATCTCTTAGTCATAAAGCTTATCTTACAAATCATCTGGTCAGGCAGTTAGCAGTGGAAATCTTTTGTTCAAACAAAATCTTACCTGGAACTTATTAGACAAAGCAGAAGAAGGTGTAATTATTCTGCTTACCATGGGAGAGGAAAAAGAGACCCTTCTTGCCCCCTTGGTAGCCATAAAACGTCTCCACAGACTCCACAAAACAGTTTGAAAAGTCCTCATCTGGTCTGTCCCCATCTATCTTCAACTACATAAGGGACAGCAGCGAGCTTGTTTATTCATATAACATTGAAAGAGGGCTAGACTCTATAATGCATGTGAAACAAGTATTTAAGCCAATCAAATTGATTATGGCCTAAGTTCTCCAAGTGGGTGATGCAGGAGTGGCACATGCCATCCTTCATGTATGGAGTCAACCAGTTAAGGGTAGCTTGGTTGTTGTCTGGAGCTGGGCATTATACTGGGCAGAAGAGCCTGCAGTTTTACTGGAACTTCCCCACATGTTGTTGAATGGTTTTTACCAACCATTCTTGCCCTCGAGTTTTCCTGCAGTCAGGAGCCCACACGTTTTCAAGTTCATTGGGCCTGGGATCAACAGAGCTGATTGGCACAAGAGGATTTTGAAGTCTCACCTCCGGCCTTGTGAGATTATGTTTTAGCCAGCACATTCATCCTCACCACCCAGAAGGGGATGTCATCTGGTGGGAACTCTATGCATGTCTTTCTCACTTACCTTTCCCATCACTACTGGATTTGTAGACTTGTGAATTTTAAACTAATCTTGAGGAAACTGTCTCGTAAAATGGAAACTAACTTGCCTTGCACTGCAGCAGAGAGCTTTCTGTCTGCCCTGACGTGCCTAGCTCCTGTTGCCTTCTCCTCAGTTTATATCATTAAAGGAGAAGAGAAATAGCCTTGTCCTAACTGCTGGCTTCCTCTCTCCACTGGGGGCTGAAAGGAGATAGGAAAGGTTAGTTGAAGGATTGCAGGTGTGTAACTTTTACACCAGGGCTGGAATGTTCTTGTTCTTCCAGTCTGAACTGAGGAATGCTGTGATCCCAGAAGATGTGTGTACTGGTGAAGGTACAAATCCTGATGACATCTGCACAAAGTCCTCATGTGCCATACCACCTGTGTGGGCACTAGTATTCACTCTACTTTTTTTTTTTTTTTTTGTCTTTTTTCGTGTCCGGCAACGGATCGCAACCCTCAGTGTCGCGCCCGTACTGGACGGGGACAGGCAACGGGATCGCAACCCTCGGTGTCGCACCCGCACCTCGCTCAGCCAGTGAGCGGCCGGTCTGTATGTGGGATCCGAACCCTCAGCGGGAGCGCCGCCGCGCTCCCAAGCGGCACACTGTAGCAGTGCGCCACCGGGCCGGCCCTTCACTCTACTTTTGAAAACAAGTTTGTGCCCTGAAAAAATTCTCACTAGTTGATTATCTTTGAGTGTTGGCACCATAAATAATTTTTTTCTTTTTCTTTTCTTTTTTTTTTTTTGCACTTTTTATGAGTTACTTATTTTCTTTATCATGAAGAATAAAAACTTATTTTTTAAAGTTTACAAAATTGAGTGCAGTCAGTGAGAGGAAACTCAACTCCTAGAAGGTTAAGTTCGGGTGTGGGATGTAAAAGCAAGCATATGTATTCTACAGACTACACCAATTGTATGGTTAAGGCTAATTCATAACTAAAGCCAAAATGTTTCATTATTTTAGTTACACTAAGTTTTCCATTTGTATTATCAGGACTAGGACCCACAGACCCTTCAAACCCATTGTACAGACTGAGTCACAGACCCTCACATGCCAGGCTAGGTTGCCAGACCCCTCACATGTCTGGGATGGGTCACCAGACCCCTCACTCACAGGTCCACACTAGTAATTGGGAAAGATCTTGGGAGCCATTGACAGATGACACTATATGAGCTCAGTCCTCAGATTCCTCTGCAGTGACCTCAGAGCCTTTCAGAGGGTCCTGATGGCACTGGAAACAACAGCTTGCAGCAACAGCCTCCAGCAGTAGTAGCGGCCTTCCCATAGCCCCTAGGGGCATCGTGGGGGCAGGGGGCACTGTGGATCAGAGCCACTCGTCCTTTATACTGAAGTCCATAACCCAGGACACCTGGGTACACATGTGCAATTACATTAGACAATAACCAAGGAACACCTGGGCGCACGTGCATATTTACATCAAATGCTCGGCAAGATTCTGAACATCTGAGGGGCCTGACCATTTTCCTTCATTTTCCCTACACATATATCTCAGCAGACTTCTGGTCCACAGAAATTCTGCATTTTGGGTGCTCTTTTTGAAGTCTGGCACAGTAAGCTGATGAGAGAATCGCAGCCTATAAGCTGTTCTCTTTCCTTCCAGGTGTTGGTGGTGGACCAGTTGAGCATGAGGATGCTGTCTTCTTGCTGTAAGATGACAGACATCATGACCGAGGGGATCACAAGTGAGCATGACCTCCTCTCTGTGCTCGAGCAGTACCAGTGCCTTCTCTTTGTGGCGAGCTTTGCTCTTTCCTATTCACTATCATGTTGTTTGACTTTAGTTTCTTCCAACAACCTGTGCAATAAGACTGTCAGCTCCTGAGAGAGACCAAGGCTGTCCTGTTTATCACTGAATCCAGAGCACATAACCCAGTGCTGGACCCTCATAAGATATCTGTTATAGGAATGTCAAAAAAAAAAAAAGGTTAAGTCAAGGGAAAAAAGGCAGCCCACCCAACAGAATAAAGACCTGAAAAGACACTTAACAAAGGAAGAAATCCAAGTGGCCAATAAATGAAAGATGCACACCCTCATTAACGGTAGGGAAATATAATTCAAACCAGGGTGAGATAAGGTTACAGACTCACCAGATTAGAATATTTAAATTCAGATAATGACAAGTGACAGGATGTAGAAAAAGAACTCCTGCATAATGGAATGTTAGTCAGTACTACTTTGAAAAACACTTGGCAGTGTCCAGTGAAGTGGAAGGTATGTGGGTCTTAGGAGCCAGCAAGTCTATGGTTGCGTGTGTGCCCTAGACAACCTCAGGTATGCGTGCCCAGGATACATGTGCAGGGATGTTCATAGAGTGTTGTTCAGAGGAGCCCCACGTGGGAAACAACCAAAACGTCCATCAAGAGTACCTGGTGAAATAAATTGTGTATAGTCACACAGCAGAATGCTATACAGCAATCAAAACGGACGAACTCTGACTACTCACAGTAATGTGAATGCATCTGATAAACACAATGTTGAGCAAAAGAAGCAAGATACAAAAGAATACTTATCATATGCTTTCATTTATATAATACTTCCTTTTATATAATTTATATATGGTTCAAAACCAGGGCTGGCTGCTTAGCTCAGTTGGTTAGTGTTGTGCTGATAACACCAAGGTTCAGAGTTCCATCCCTGTACCAGCCAGCCTCAAAAAACAGAAACACCAGGCAGAACTAAAGCTATATTATTTTGGAATGCAGACATAGGTGGTAAAACCATAAAGAGAGTGCTCATTGTTCAAGTCAGAACAAAAAAAACCACGTAGAACTAAAGCTATATTATTTCGGAATGCATATAGAAGACAGGTGGTAAAACCATAGAATGCTCATAGTTCAAGTTCAAGTCAGGACAGTAGTTCTCTTTGGAGGAAAGGGAGGAAATTATGGTGAGGGAGGGGAGTGTGGGCTGGGGCAGGGGCACTTCTGCAGTGCCGGCTGGTTTCAAAGATCTACAACCACTGGTAAAGTAGATGGTTGAGGGATTTGGCATTGACTTGAACATTATTTGGTGTAAAAAGTCTATAAATACTACAAGGGCTACTTCTTTTTTTTTTCTTTCAAGATGACTGGTAAGGGGATCTTAACATTTGACTTGGTGTTGTCAGCACCACTCTCTGAAGTGAGCCAACCGGCCATCCCTATATAGGGATCTGAACCCGTGGTCTTGGTGTTATCAGCACCACACTCTCCCAAGTGAGCGACGGGCCGGCCCTACAGGGGCTACTTCTAAAATGATACTTACATCTGCTTACATCATCTGCACAGAAAGAATGGCATCTGTACAATTGTACTGCTCTCCTTACCAGAGAACAGCGCAGCATACATAACACTCCTTAAGCTTTATTGGGTGACTGGTAAGGTGGTGATTCTGCCCAAAGCTGTTCTTTTCCAGGTGAAGTGACTAACATAACTATAAAGGAAACAAGCAAACCAAAAGCCCATGGTTTGCTTTAACAAAATACATTTAATTTTCAAACTATTGAGAGGAACAGTATTATATAGAGGATATATTTGGAATGTCTTCATTTGATGTGCAGAAGAAAATGATAAAACTATTCAGTTGTTAATAGATAAATCCAACATAGAAATTCTAAAGGAATTGGTATTAGTTAGGACAGATGAGAAAAAGCTGAAAGAAGAGGTGAAGGAACTATTCTTGAGAGAATGAGGTAGCATTTTCCGTTTTTTCTCAGAGCAGATCAAGGAATTTGCTTAAACTGAAATGGAAAGTGGTAAATATTCAGTGTGATAAGATTTCAGGTTTTCTAACATCTTGAATGTGCTGAGACAGTGGAATTCACTCAGAAGGAATGTGGTAACTTTAAGGAAGGGGTGAATGATTCTCCCCCCTGCTGTAGATTTTATCAGTGCCAGTCTGAAGGTGGCCTGTCTGTAATGCTTCTACTTTTATGATCACCAATCATGTTTTCTTATTCACTGGGGGCTGTTTTGTTGTCTAGTTGTGGAAGATATCAACAAGCGCAGGGAACCACTCCCGAGCCTGGAGGCAGTGTATCTCATCACTCCATCTGAGAAGGTAAATCCTCCACCAGAGGGGAGCTTGGGCTAAGGTTAGACCTGCTGGCTTGCAATCTATGTGGCACAGACTGTCTGACATTTCTAGGTTAAGCACGCATTTAACACACTGCTCTGTTTAAGCATGCAATCCACAAACAGCAGCAGGGGCGGGTGTGCGGTGGTTATGCAGTGAGAAGTGAAGAGCGTATTAAGTTTTCTGAAATATATCAGCTGTGCAGAAAGCCAGAGCTAGCGTTCTATGGCCCTGGATCATTCACATTTTCCCCATTGTACTCCCTCTCTGGGTAGAGGATCCACATGTAAAATTAGCAATCCACCTCCGGACTTTGGTATTTTATGCCTTTAGGTTTATTTCATCAGTATCCAGTTAGTGTTCAAATTTACCTGTCTTATAATTTTGGGGGGTTGGTTCAAATCAGCATCCAATTAAGGTCCACCTCCTTGCTTTTGGGTGATAGTTGTCTTAGGTCTCTTAATCTATATAAATTTCTTCCAATTTTCATATGTTCTTTTCACTTTTGAAAATTGGCTTACACATGAGTTTCTGTAGATGCAACTAAATTGCCAGAATTTCATCAATACGACTCTCTTGGGAAGTTTCTGAGGATTTCCCCTTTTTGAGGGTCTCTTCGTAGGAACCCATTATGTTGGCTCCACAGAACTGACGCTGTCATTCCCGAATGAACTAAGAAGGCCTGTGTTCATCTGAACTCTGGAAAACCCTAATTTTAAGTTCTCAGGACTTGGTTATGGCCGAACATGAGTGTTAGAATTATTATTATTATTATTATTATTATTTTATTTTATTTTTTTTTAAAGATGACCGGTAAGGGGATCTTAACCCTTGCCTTGGTGTTGTCAGCACCACGCTCAGCAGTGAGCTAACCGGCCATCCCTATATGGGATCCGAACCCGTGGCCTTGGTGTTATCAGCACCACACTCTCCCGAGTGAGCCACGGGCCGGCCCCGAGTGTTAGAATTATATGTCAAAAATCCCCTGCTGTTTTGTGCAAGTAGCTTAAAACCAGATTGGAGTAAACTTGTTTCAGACATTTGCTTCAAGAATTGGATTCAGTTCCCTGTTTTTTCCCCTGCCCATAGTCTGTGCACTCTCTCATCAATGACTTTAAGGACCCACCGACTGCTAAGTATCGGGCTGCGCATGTCTTCTTCACTGACTGTAAGTACAGCTGTGAGCTGCTCCCCCTGCTGGGCCAGAGTAGCACTTCTGCATGGTTAGGCTGAGCCAAAGACACATCAGGTCTATGGGAGAGGAATGGGTTTGTTACCATGCTTGTCCTGATCTTTTATTTTCTCTTCAGAAGATAAATCGCATAAGAGACAAAATAATGCATACAAATGCAAACCTTCTAGACCATGTGGTCCTTCTTGATGAAAATAGCATACCGCACACCTCTTCTAAGGACTAAGGGCCTGAGAATTTTCCTAATGTCAGCCTTGGTGTTTTATCATATAGACTTCCAGATATCACTATAAACTGTCGTCTATTTCCATTAGTTTTTCAGCTACGAAGATATTCCAATCCAGTGGTCTTTATATTAGATAGAACCTGCATCATCACCCTGGAATTAGTTTTCTTATTTTGTGAGAGTTTTGTGCATGCGTCCTAGTGCAGAAGCAAAGGCAGATGAGTAGCCCTGGATAGCTACAGAGCTGAAACAAGAATTCACCTAGTGTTTTGCTTTCTATGGAAAAGCCCCACAAAACTCACCACTGAGAAAATGGAAAGGGTATATAGCAAAGAATAATTTTATAGCATTTGAATATGAGTGACAGAGCAGCTACACAGCATTGGTAATAATAAACAATAACGCATTTCTGGGAACCTGAAGCCTTTGTTTGGCCCAGGAGAGTCACTAGAAATCATGATTCCCTCACCAGGTGGACCTTCTGTGGTGCTGAGCTCCTTAGAGGTTCTGGGAGAAATGCCTGTATCACATTTTCCAATGATTTTATTTTTATTTCTTACTTTACTTATCATTAGGATATTAGATGTGTGGTGTTTGTCTCTCTTAAACGCCTTTTTCTTATCCTTAATCTTTTGGTTTTTTTCCTTCCTTGCTATCAGAAAATAATTTTTATTAGTTCTCAGTATCTCAATCTTTATTGCCCTTTGTTTCTCTGTTATATGTTGAGGGCCTTGCAGATGGTTTTACATTCCTTTTATACCCTGGAGGTATTGGATATTTTAGAATGGGATGAACTTTCTAGTTCCCTTTTAAAAATCCTAATAAAACAAAGAATCCACTGGGCATGTGCAGCTGTGAAATGGACCAACAAATGGACTGGAATGTTGACATCTTTTGTCATTCTTGCAGCTTGTCCAGATGCCCTGTTTAATGAGCTGGTAAAATCTCGAGCAGCTAAAGTCATCAAAACTCTGACGGAAATCAATATTGCATTTCTGCCGTATGAATCCCAGGTGAGGCTGAGTAGGGAGTGCTTAGAACATCTGCATCCTAGTTATTATCTCAGGAACTCTGAGAGGGTGGGGCGGGGTGTAATAAAGAGAGTGGGGAGGGAAGGTATATTCTGAATTGCCAGATGATGGGTTATAAGTGGATGTTTGTTTAATGGAAATAGTATTCTGTAGGTTCTGCCCAGTGCCCTTATCTTACTCTCCAGTTATTTCTGACTTTTTATCAGCCATTGTGCCTTTCTTTATGTGCATTTCATCATTGCTCACAGCATTCACGCCTATCGGCTGACTCCTTGAATAACTAAAAAGTAGCCAATCCAAAATGAGCACGGAAGAAGAGGAGGGAAAGGGATCAGAAGCATCCCATCTGCTGCACAGGAGACTTTAGGAGATAACCTTAGCTTGTCATGTGCTGAAGGAACAGATGGTAGCCTTCGTCATTAGCCCTTAACACTTCAAGTGCCAGATGCCATGGCAGCAAACGTCTCTCCTTGGAAAAAACAAAGTTGTTAAACCAGTAAAGGTGAAGCTGATTGTGAGAGAATATACAAAATTTATCTTAGTATTTTAAGGTTTGTTAAAATGTCTCCTCCTAGCAAACGAACAAAAACAACAGGACTTTTATGCATTTTATGGAGATAAAAGATGATTGGGGTATACTGGATCTTTATATATCAGCCTCTAGACACCAGATTCTCAGACAAAGAGGGATGGTAGAAACATAGTGCGCACATTTAAAGACAGTCTCTTTTTCTTCTCACTTGGCCTAAAGCCTATTTTCTGCTTGAGGGCAGGAAGTTTCTTTTCTCTGTGTGAGTCCAGCTGCCACCTGGATGGGACAAAATCCAGCTTTAGCATACTAAACCATAGTATGTTTCAGAAATTTTTAAGAAAGTAATAAATTTTTTAGAAATATCTCAGGTTTTTTAGAAGATCAAGGTAGTTTATATAAATGAGAACTTGAGATAATACCAATAGCTGGTAGACTCTGTAGTTTAAAAGGGAATTTTGAACTTCCAGAACCATCCCCCAAAAAAGAAGAAAACTACTACTGAGGATAGGGTATTATTAAATCCTTAAAAATCTCCTTTATTTGGTACATCTACACAATGGAATACTACTCTGCTATAAAAAAGAATGAAATACTACCATTTGCAACAACATGGATGGACTTAGAGAAAATTATATTAAGTGAAACAAGTCAGGCACAGAAAGAGAAATACTACATGTTCTCACTTATTTGTGGGAACTAAAAATTAATAAATAATAAACACACAAACAAATAAAGGGTGGGGGTGGGGGGAAGAAGACAAAATAAACACAAAAATTCCTTGAACTATTTAAGTCAAGTGCACAGATACAATGTGGGGGGGAGAGGACTGGGGGGTGAGGAACGGGTAAAGGGGCATGAAAATCAAGTACAATGTATTTTGAGGAGTAAAATAAAATAAAATTAAATTTTTAAAAAAAACTCCTTTATTTGCCCACAGTCACAGCATAAATTTCTTGCTTTTCCCTTGTTTATTAAGACTAAACTTATAATGGCCTGTGAGGTCTAACACTAACCTCTCTCCTGCTTTCCTGACCTCATCACTGTATATCAGACACCCTAGGCACGTGCCTCCCTGAGGTAGGTCCTGGGCACCACTCCCTCCACGTGGAAGTCCCCTGCTGGTGACAAACAACTTACCTCCTTCAAGCTCTTCTCAGACGTCACCCTCTCAACAAGTCCTCATGTCCTCCTGTCTGGGCTTCCCGAGCATTCTTTCCCTGCTCTATTATTTTCTTATATACGTCCCAGTTTCTCAATACCGTATAATTTACTTTTCATTGTGTTTATTGTCAGCCTGCCCCTACTAGATTGCATACTCCTTCAGGACAGGGATGTTTTGGTTGTTAATAGTTCCTGGCACATGGTAGGCAGCCAGCATAGTCAAGGTACTTCAAAAGGTTCATGGAAAAATAGAATTAAAAGACAATACAAATCTTTCTATGACGGTTTTGAAGTACCCTCATATTTGTAGAATAAATGAAGTCGTGTTCTGTAGACTCACTACCAAGGTTAGAGAATAACTGACAGTTTACTATGCTGGATGCAAACACCACTTATATTTTTTCCTCCTCAGGTGTATTCCTTGGACTCTGCTGACTCATTCCAAAGCTTCTACAGTCCCCACAAGGCTCAGATGAAGAATCCTATACTGGAGCGTCTGGCAGAGCAGATTGCAACTCTGTGTGCCACCCTGAAGGAGTACCCAGCTGTGCGGTATCGGGGGTAAGGCAGCCTGAAGTGGCATCCCCTGTGTCCGCTGGGCAAGGAACCATTCCTGACTCTTTGTCTGGCCTTAAGGTTCCTCTGGCCGTGGTCTCAAGAGGGTCAAAATTTGGGCATCTCTCACTTAATGATTCTTCCAATGCTTTTGTTATCTTTTAAATTTCATTGTGAAACAATACATACAGAAAAGAGCATAAGATATATATATTTAGTTATTGAATAACTAAAATGTGAATCCCTATGTAACTTCAACCCAGATTTCCTGCAATTTTTGATGTCTTTCTTTTTTGGGGGGGGGGCAGCTGGCCTATAGGGGATCTTAACCCTTGACCTTGGTGTTATTAGCACCATGCTCTAACCAAGTGAGCTAACCAGTCAACCCTTTCTAACCTTTAAAAGCAAATTCATCATTGCAAAAAATGTTTCAGAGTAAGATAAAATACAAGCAGAATAATTCTCCAAAGGACGTATTTCTCAGATTTTATAAAGCTATTCACTCATCACCTACTTGCTATGCATTGAGTGCTGGGGTCTTAAAGCTGAAGAAGATACAGCCCCTGCCTTTAGAAACCCCTGAACTGGGAGGGTAGGTAAGAAGTGCGTTCCAACATGTGTCCATAAGATATGCACACCTGTAGTACAGAACCTGCGAGACAGTACAAGCCACGTGCTTGGGGCATCCAGAGCAGGGAGAGGGCCCTTCAAGCTGAGGATGAAGAATGGCTTCAGACTAGAGGTGATGTTTGAGCTGGGTCTTGAAGGGCAGGTTCAGATTTCAATAGACTGATGAGGAGGGAGGGGAGGGCATTTTGTGTGGTCGTTGGCTCATGCCATTGGTATAAGCAGAAGCTTGGAGTTGGGAATACAAAGTGCAAGTTTGGAGAGGATTGGTGGTCTGGCACAGTGTACATGTAGGGCAGTGGAACGAGATAAAGCCATTTCTGGAGCTCTCGAGTGCCATGTTTGGAATTATGTTCTCCAGTGGTTTTCACTGGGAAACCTCTGGGGCATTTGGACAGGGGAGTGGATGCAGTGCTCTGGAGGCATGAAGGTAGGAGTGTGAGCAGGATCAGGGCAGGGAGAGACCAGGAGGGGGAGGCGAAGCAGGAGGCCACTGCAAGAGGAGCGAAGGGCCTGGCCTTGGAGTGATGGGAATGGGACAGACAGGTAAGGACGGAATCTGAGAGTGCCGAGGTAGACTTGGTGCCACTTGGAACTGTTAACAAATAGGGGTAGGGCAGGAAGGAGTTTCGGCTGCTGAGGGATTGAGCTATGGTAACTGAGAACAGGCAGTGCCAAGGACCATATGCTACATCTGTCCTTGTTGCTGGATTGTCTGCTGGAACCTGTGGCCATAGAAAAACACCTTTCTTGTTGCTGCCCCAGTGCCTGGCTCTCTCCATTGTCTATCCTCAGTAACAGAATCATCGTGGAAGTTAAGAAATGGGGGCTAGGCTATACCCCCCGACAGAGTAGTGGGAACTTGGGCTGAGGATGGAGCTGCCATAGCGCTGAGGTTGGTGAGGTGTGGGTAGCTGCCACACAGTTGATAAAGCCAGCTAGAGCCAGGAAGTGCTGTCAGACTCAGCCAAGGGGAAAGGTTCAAAGGTTCTCACTTATGTCCTTCTGACTGAAATGTCACTCTGCCACAAAACAAAACAAGACCTGCGGGAATTGAATCGAGGGAAGTGAGGAGCATATGGGTCAGTCTTAGACAGCCTGATCATGGGAACAGGATGATGGGCGGGCCCTCTGCTGAAGTGTGGTTGTTTATTTGAAGCTGCCTGGAGAGACTACTTCTGTTTCCATTTAGACAGTTTAAAAAAAAAAGAAAAGGAACAGGAAAGTCACTTCTTTATGTTCCAGGCACTGAATTAAGTATTTTATTTTACTTTTACTCTTTAATTATACATGTAATATATGAATATATTCTCACTGTAAAAAAAAATAAAAATACAGTACTGGCCAGCCACCAAAAAAAAAAAAAAAACTAGTACAGACCATGCTCATGTCTTCTGTGAGCCTCCCTACACTGTCCTGCTTCCTTTCCTGGGGGCAATTGGCATCATCATTTAGACACACAGGCAATTCACCCTCTGTCACTGCTCCTTTGTAGGGAATACAAGGACAATGCCTTGCTGGCTCAGCTAATCCAGGACAAGCTTGATGCCTATAAAGCTGATGACCCAACAATGGGGGAGGTGAGTCTGGCTTGGACCACGCAGTTCTCTTACGAGGACCACAATATTTGTGTGACAGTCTGGGACAGCTCGGTTCTGTTGCTCACAGGCCATGTGTGAGTGCTGCTTTTCCTGCATATTGGCCTCCAGTGAAATGTCCGAAGCCCTTGGGGCAGGATGATGCAGATGTGTTCAATGTAGCCAGGGTGATTAACTTGTTTCTGTTTGACGGGACTTTCCCAGTTTCAGCACTGAGCGTCCTATATTCTGGGAAACCTCCAGTAGTACAATAATAAGACCAGAAAATTGACATTGGTACAATCTCTGGACCTCATTCAGATCTCACTGGATTTTACATGTACTGTGTGTGTACAGTTCTTTGCAACTTGATACATGTATAGATTCACGTACTCACCACTACAAGCAATTTTAAAACCGAAAGTCCTGGGTGCTGGGAACCCCCTTCAGTCCCAGGCACACTGGGTGGTTGGCCACCCCACCTGTAGCTGAGCCTGGGCTACATAAACTCACTTCAGCCCCTAGTGCAGTTTCAGATCTGCTTCCAAGGGCCCTCATTATGAAATGGAAACATTGGAGTCTCACATGGTAGTTACTGGCGTTCTTGTCAAGCAGCAGGTAGACTACTCAGTGCTGTTTTAGTAGGTTTGCACTTCAGAGTTCACCTCCTTTTATAAGAGGGGTTCTGCTAGTTGGAGAAGCTGGAGTTGTCTGGCAGCTTGTGAAGCATCTCCCTGTTTGTTCTCAGGGCCCAGACAAGGCGCGCTCCCAGCTCCTGATCCTGGACCGTGGCTTTGACCCCAGCTCCCCTGTGCTCCATGAACTGACTTTTCAGGCTATGAGTTATGATCTGCTGCCTATTGAAAATGATGTGTACAAGTAAGTGTAATGTTACAGACCCTGGAGTGACTGCAGCTTTGCAAATGAACCAAACATACCTTTAAATTAAGAAGAAGGATGTTTCTAGTCCTAGGAAAAATGGCTGTATTGATACAGTCTTGCAGAAAAAGCCTGTACGCTTTTCTGTGAGTTCCCAAATCCATGTGACATTTCTAGGAGGGAACTCGTGCCCCTTCTTGGATAGAACAAGAACTTTAGTTCACAGCTCACATCACCTCAGCTCATAGCCTGCCTGGATATTTTATTTTATTTTATTTTATTTATTTTTCCTTTTTGTCTTTTTTCGTGTCCGGCAATGGATTGCAACCCTCAGTGTCGCGCCCGTACCGGACCGGGACCGGCAACGGGATCGCAACCCTCGGTGTTGCTCCCACACCTCGCTCAGCCAGTGAGCGGGAACCAGTCTGTATGTGGGATCCGAACCCTCGGCGGGAGCGCCACCGCGCTCTCAAGCGGCGCACTGTAGCAGTGCGCCACCGGGCCGGCCCCTGCCTGGATATTTTAATATGTTGATTTATGAGAGAGAGAGAGAGAGAGAGAGTGAGTGTGTGTGTGTGTGTGTGTGTGTTATTCAGCATTGAAATTTCTTAATTATAGATGATGAAATATGATGATAAAATATACCAACAGGAGTTTCTTACTGACTTTCTTTGCAAAGAAACTATTTTCTTCATTGTAAAAACAAAACAAAACCCTTTTCTTGGTAGCAATCATTAGAAACTCAGTTTCTAAAAGCCAGTTTTCTTTTTATGAAAACAGACAGAACTGTTCTTGTGTCATTTATTTTATAACTTGATCATAAAAATAATGGCTTCAAAATGAAGATTCTAAAAACTTGAGTGAATCTCAGCTCTTCTGCCTTCTGGCACCTGTAAATAGCTCCCTCCAGCTGTTCATGATTTCACATGTAGCAATATGCTGAAGGCCTGTTGCAGGAAGCTGCAGGAAGCTATTTAGGGACCCCACATTTGAGGAAGGTATTCCAGTCCTTTCCCAGAGGGGACAAATAAGAGCTTTGCCTTTCCTCTGTAAGTAACTCTAAGCCCACATGTAACCCGATTCATGCCCTGAACCAGGTAGCTCAGGGAGAGCTCATATCAGCTGACCCTGAAGATTTTTAAATAAAATTTCAAGTTTGTTGACTCTGATTAGAGCTTTGAGTATCTCCCTGCCCCAGGGATTGCACCTGTGTTGGTGCTGTTGCAGCAGACCTGACCGACACAGGAAGATGGTCGGGAGCTTGCTGTGACATCACCCACAAAAGCATCTGGCCACTGAAGACTGAGCTGCTGTCATAAAAACCCAGAGGGGGTCCGGTGAATGTTGTGGGGACAGCATGCTCCACCTGAACTCCATCTCCTCTCTAGGTATGAGACAAGCGGCATTGGGGAGGCACGGATTAAGGAGGTGCTCCTGGATGAGGATGACGACCTGTGGATAGCGCTGCGCCACAAGCACATTGCAGAGGTGTCCCAGTAAGAGCCCTTCCTCTGCCTTTTCCAGGGCCAGGCACTTCTCCCTGATTGCTGTGGATGATCAGCGCTCTCTGGGCAGCTTTGGAGGAGCTCATCAGCAGTGGAATTTGGTGCCTTGGCAAAGTCCCTGATATGGTCACTGATAACGATAAATCCCTTCTCTCTTTGGGCTTGACTACTCCACCTTCACAAAGATAGAAAATCTGTATTAGGGTTGCTTTTTGGATTCTTGGAAAGCATTTGTTGCTCTCTCAGAATATTTTATAAACATTTAACTTTTAAAGCCATTTCATACCATTGAAAGATCCCAGACACCACTGTATACAATTCAACTTTCTTTTTTATAGCTGGTATTCAATCTTCCCTGTTATTTTACCGACAGTTTCTAAGCAAGAACTGATGTTTATATATTGAACTATATACCTTGTTCTAAAATGTTTCAGAATGAAAGTGCTTCAGAATGTTTCAAATGTTTAAACTTTGCTGTAAGACCTTTCAGCTGCAGATAACAATTTTGCTTTTTCAGAAAGACACATTCTGCTACTTTGAGTTGCTGATAGCCTCAGGAAATTCACGTGGAAGAGTGAGAAAGTACTATCTAGCCTTGGATAGTTCTTTTGTTTAGAGAAGTGGTCTCCAAACTTTTTTCATCACTAAACTTAAAAAAAATCCCACGTTTCCAGAAATTAAATGTATTTATGAATTAGATATATGCTTTATTGTACTAATATGTGTATTTTACAACATACATATGATTGTGTATTTTTCTTTCTTTCTTTTTTTTTTTTATAAAAGATGACCGGTAAGGGGATCTTAACCCTTGACTCGGTGTTGTCAGCACCAAGCTCCCCCAGTGAGCTAACCGGCCATCCCTATATGGGATCCGAACCCGTGGCCTTGGTGTTATCAGCACCACACTCTCCCGAGTGAGCCACGGGCCGGCCCCTGATTGTGTATTTTTCAAACAAACTATGTATGTTTCATTATGTATATTCAAACATATATTTGAAAAGGATGAGGTAAAATAAACATAAATGGATGTTTTAACATTTTCTTCTCTTTTCCCCTTGAGTCATCTGGCACTTTCCACTCTGGAGACCACTGATTCAGAATATTAATTAGAAAAACGATGTGTCTTTCTTCACTTAGAAATCACTTTAAATGCATACCTTACTGGTATAAACAATAAATGGTTAAAGCCATTTCATACCGTTGAAAGATCCCAGACACCACTTTATACAATTCGACTTTCTTTTTTTTTTTTCCTTTTTGTCTTTTTTCGTGACCGGTAATGGGATCGTAACCCTCGG